>NW_026028176.1:0-7162 GCF_019186545.1 Solanum stenotomum | reverse complement strand
CATGGATGATTGAAAGACATAATAACTAGGAACAATATATCAATATCAAGTATCTATAATTATAAATCACATTTTTTGTGTGTTCTATACACTAGCAAGATGACTCATGAATAAAAACATTTTTTAGGGGACCATAGGTTTTTTTTTTAATATCCCTTTCTTTTTCTTTTTGTTTCTTTTATTTGTACTTTTTTATTGGTGAAGTGTATATTATTTGGATAAGATCTATCTTTAAAATATTAAATTTACGTGAATTCAGAAAACAATTGCATTGTATATTTATTTAAGACTTTAAAATCTTTGGGACCATAAATTTATTTAATGTGTGGCAGGTAGGGTTTGAATTGCAATTATCAAATTAGTCCCCCCATTACACCCCCAAAAAATAAAAATAAAATGTGATAATGTGTTATACTTTCTTTGGAACAAATTAGAAGGTTTAGGGACTAGTAGCAAACAAAATATCATTATAAGTGGGGAAAGATAAATATGTATTCATCTTTAAATAGAGGTTTCAGATTTAAGCACTGAATATAAAAAAAAAAACTTCTCAGTATAAATTTCTATTAATTAAACTCCAAAGCAGATATCAAATACCGAATGAAAAACTAAAAAAGGTATACACAATTGAGAAGAATACAAAATCTAGCTAACCTTGTTATTATAAAATAAAGAAGTCAAATTACCAATAAATTAATTTAGTTTCTTTTTTTCCCACTATTTTGAGGCAATTTTATTGATTTTTTAAAAACGAAAGAAGTTTCAGTTTTAGAATTTCGAACTACTTTAAATGAATTTTACTTCATTTAAATCCAAAAGTTTATTGAAACAAAATTATTTCCCATTTAAAAGAATATAATAAAAACTCGGCATGATGCTCCAACCTCTATAGTTTTATTTATTCATTAAGCATAATTCAGATCTTCTATCATAGTCTCCCATTAAAAATAAATCATATAACTATAAAATATTTGTTAACGACTATAAATCAAATCTTCCGTTTCATTCTTGTAAAATTCATAATTTATAAAATAGTGGTATCAGTGAGTGTCCCCTGCATATTACGTGTAATTCAATTTTTACTGTCCCCCTTCATATTCCGTGTGTAAATTTTAAGATTAAAACAATAATTTTGTCTTAATTAGTCACTTGAAACAAAAAAATCATTTTGTCCCTTATCTTCAAATTGTCAAAATATGTATCAATGAACACAATGATGAGAAAATCAATGTCATCGATGTATGTATCATTCAAAAATTCTTCCAATGTATCAAACAATGTGGATAAACAAATAAAAATAAATAGAGAAATTAAATAGGTTGATTTGTCTGTGATTTTTCAAAAAGGAGAATAAAATTTCCAAAAGGTTATTGGAATAGTTAGCCAATAATTGCATATTCGGACCATTTGATTAACAATGGAGTTATGAGTCGAAAACTTTTCAAATGATGGATAAATTGTTCTATATGAAATAGAGATATATTTAATTTTTTTGTTATAATTTAAGATTGTATATACTCTAACCGTTAATTTTTTAAATTGTGTATATTATATTATGTATACTCTTAAAACTAACGAATGTACATATGGCTTCATCTCAATAATTTATCCAATTTTTTAATGTTTAACCCAAAACCAAATTCAATAGATTTATCATAAATTTTATTTTGTTTTGAAATTCATTAAATATATATATGTTTAATTTGAATTTGGGACTCATGTATTATTACTTGAATTCATTAGACAAAATTTCATCAATAAAAACATTTCATAGCTAGGGACCATAACATCTCTACTTTTGCTAGTAAATCTTTTTTAAAACGTGTCATGTCATTTTCTGAAGTTTCCCCACTTTTTACTAGATAAAAAATACTTTTTAATATTTTTAATTAAATATTTTGAAAATATACCATTAATTATTGATGATTGAGTTACTCAATACCTACCATAACGTTTATTATAAAATTGACCCGACCCCTTACTAACTCCCTATAAATATCCATGTGTAACCAATGAGTCTTACACATCACACAATTATTTGAAAGAAAATAAAATAAAAGTAAAATGGAGGGAAAGAGTATGCTCAAGTTAACTCATGTGCTTGCTTTCTTGCTTCTTGCATAATTCTCTTTTGATTCGACTAATTCGAATTTATACCGATTAGTAAGGCTTATTTAACCGGCAAGCCTCCCTAACAAGATTTTGAACCCTTTTATTAAAACTATTAAGTCTGTCAATGCTCGTGCATATGTATATATTATCTCTCAAATATGTAATTATTAATTTTAATTACAGTTTTTCAATCACTGATGGCAAGAGATTTGATCAGTGATGGCATAGAAGTCTACCCTTATTATTTTCTTTTATGCTGTAGTCTTTTCCAATTTTGATTTTCTTTTGTTATGGATTGACGAATCGTTAAAGCTTATATAAATGAGATGATCATATAANAAATGATATCAATAGGCAAATGTCCTAAGTTCAATCTCAGTGTCACATCATAATCACTCAAGTTCTCGTATAAAATGAGCACAAAATTAAACATAATTTAGTTACTGACAATAATTATATTGCTTCAATTACTGCAATATATTTTAGATAAATAAAACCATACTTCAATTACATTCACATTCACATATTTGACCGGGTCTCGATTCTCACTTACCCTACTGATTTAATAGTGGAGGTATTCAACCACTTAAATAAGCCGTATTGTCAAAATAGACAATTTTGTGGTACTGGAAATCAATACCTGTGGTTAGTTAATTAATGGATTATTGAAGTAACTAAGCAGCCACATGTGAAAAAATAATTAGGGTCCATGTATGTTCATTATAATGTATCCATGTACTCTTACTATAAATAATGGAATAAATAAGTGTGGCTTAATTAAATGTACTCCTCTCCTTAATTAATTCCTTTTACATATTGTGTATTACTTCTTTATGTTTCAATTTGTTTGTATGATTTTGATTTGACACAAATTTAAGAAAGTAAAAGAAAATAAATCAGCAAGTATTTACAAATCAGTATTTTATAAGTACTTCTAATTTGTAGATGTATCAACGGATACAAGAGTGAGAAATTTCAGCGAGATTTGTCTCGACTGTATTTATCATTTAAAATACAACATGTATCAACAAATACAAAAATGTGTACAAATATGCGAGATTGGTATTTTATGTCTGTTTCTGTATACAAACATGAAAGATTTTGTGAATATATACATAAGGGTATTTTTGATTCTGTCAACAAGTAGTTTTAATTTGTAGATGTATCAATAAATACAAGTGTGGAAAATTTGGCAAAATTTGTCGAATTTTTGAATATTAAATTTGCTGAATTTTGAATAATATAATGTCATCGATGTATTTTGAATGAGAAATACAAGTGTTGATAGTATTTCTCATTCAAAATACAATAAATATCAACAAATGTAGGAGTGTACTGCATCAAACATGTATCAATGAATATAAGGATAAGAAAATCAATGTCATGGATGTATTTATTATTCAAAAAATCTTCAAATGTATTTATTATTTAAACAGTTGAGAATACAATTCAACAAACACTTTTAATTCATAGATGTATCAATGAATATGGATGGACAAATAATAATAAAGAGAGAACTAAATAGTAGTTGATTTGTTTGTGTTTTTTCAAAAAGTAGAATAAAATTTCCAAAAGGGAATTGAGGGTCGTTAGCCAATAATTGCATATTTGGACTATTTGCCTAATGATAGAATTATGAGTCGAAAATTTGGGAACATGAGACTTAACAGTCTAAGGGTAAATATGTGCACAAAATTGAATGTCAAGGGTAATTATATTAAAAAAAGTATTACAAAGGGTAAATATAACATTTTTCTAAGAGTACATGGACAAATATGACCAGTTTACAAATCTAATTGTATGTTTTTTTACCCAATTGGTGACCATTAAGTTTGAGGTATTTTAGTCCTTGACTATATAAAATGTTTTTTTTACGCAAATTCCTCGTATTAATATCTTATAAGAATACAAAAATAATAATAATTTATTCTTAATTACTTACAATTCTAACACATTTTTTATGTGTTTTATATACTGACAAAATGACTCATAAATAAGAACATGTCATTAGGGGACCATAGCTTTTTTACTTTTGGTTTCATCTTTTTTTTTTTGTCTTTATGTTTCCTTCCATCCATCACTATAACAATTCAAAAATCCAGCTATGAAATTATTATTAATTTCTCATTAAATAGTTGATAGTAAATATTTCTTATGATAATCCGTCATTAGATAAATATGTATATATATATATATACCATTTTTGTGACATCCAGCTTAAGAAAAAGTCTCACATCGATAATGTCACGATCCAAAACGAGTCATGAGTGGCACCCACACTTAACCTCCTAGGTGGGCGAACCAATGAATCCAAACCCCAACATATATTACTTGTTAAACTTACGAAATACAAACCATAATGCGGAAGCTCAATCATAATAAGGTAAGAAACACAAATCCACTAAAGTCTGCTCTATGTCATTCTCAAAACCTGAAAGTCATAACTTCAAGGACATTTAATCTCCAAATACTAAGTCTAAGAGTATCAAAGACAACAAGATAAATAAATAAAATAGTTTACGTCCGAAAACTAAGGACATCATGCCATGACCAAGAGAATCCAACACGAGCTTGAATAAATAGCTCACCCTGGAACTTGAGGTGTTGGAGACTGGCTAGAGTTGAGGGCAAGTCGAAGTCGTTGGTACACTCGTTGCACTCCAAAAAAGGAGAACAAAGAAAAACATAAGTAGGGCTCAGTACAAGTATAAAAAAAAATGGTTAAGAATCTCTGTACCTGAAGGCCTTTGTACAAGTGCGGCTCTTGCTCACTTCTAATTATTTAGGGCAGTTAATTATGAACACTAAATAAATCAATAGTAAATTTCACTAATTTCTTTCCACATATGGGTCATTTGGTAAGGGTGTTAAATAAATTATGGACTTCGTCCATTAACCATCAACTAATAAAAAATAATTATTCAATAAATACCCACCAACTAAATAATCATATAGTTAAACGAATAGTTCAAAAATTTTATTTAAAATTTACAAGAAGAATCAATATAGTTCTAGTACTCAAAACGACCTAATGGGTCATTACAGATAAAAACACGAGAAAGATGTTGGATATATAACTTAGGGATAAGGGTTTGAAAAATACCTCAACTTTGGTCGGATTTGTTGTTGCGATACTAAACTTTCATGAGGACCTATTACCTCCCTAAACTATTTAATACCGTATTTTTTACCCCCCTGAACTATTTAATAGTGTATTTTAAAGGTATATAAGTGCCCACGTGAACACATTACTATTTATAATTTTGCATTATTTTTTATGTCCACATGGGAAAATATATATGTTTAAAATACGGTATTAAATACTCTAGGGAGGTAATAGGTCCTCATGAAAGTTTAGTATCGCAACAACAAATCCAACCAAAGTTGAGGTATTCTTTAGACCCTTATCCCTATAACTTATAAGTAAACAATCTTTACCAATTAAAGACGTGTTTTAAAATCGTGCGGGCATAAGCCAAAAGAGAATAACATCACTAGCGAGCTGGGTTGTTAAGACTTTCATATATAAATATATATACTCATGTAGTCATGTAAGACATCAAATACGCTCTCTGTCTCAAATGATATTTTAGCTATACGAGATTCAAATTATATAAACTTCAATTTACATTTTAAATTATTTTTTTTCATTATATTGACATGAGCATTATATAATACGTTTTGAACATTGAAAAAAGGCTAGAGGCTAAGAGTAGTAAACTACACGACGTGATTTTTACTTAAATGGCGTTTATTTTGGAGTGAAGAAAATAATTCATATGAATCTCAATGAGCAAAAAATCATAAAATAAAGAGTACATAAATGCATGGATGGTTGAAAGATATAATAACTAGGAACAATATATCAATATCAAGTACCTATAATTATAAATCACAATTTTTGTGTGTTATATGTACTCACAAAATGACTCGTGAATTAAAACATTATATAGGGGATCATAGTTTTTTTTTAATATCCTTTTCTTTTTTTTATTTGTGTTTTCTTATTGGTGACGTGTATATTATTTGGATAAGATCTATCCTTAAAATATTAAATTCACGTGAATTTAAAAAACAATCGCATTGTATATCTACTTAAGACTTTAAATTTTTTGAGACCATAGATTTAATTAATGTGTGGTAGGTAGGGTTTGAATTACAATTGTCAAATTAGTCCCCCCATTACACCCCAAAAAAATAAAAATAAAACGTGACAATGTGTTATACTTTCGTTGGAACAATTAAGAAGGTTGAGGGACCAGTAGTAAACAAAAATATCATTATATATAGGTGTGGAAAGATAAATGTGTATTCATCTTTAATTAGAGGTTTCAGATTTGAGCATTGAATATAAAAAATAAAAAATAAAAAACAAAAAACTTTTCAGTATAAATTTCTATTAATTAAACTCTAAAGCATATATCAAATATCGAATGAAAAACTAAAAGAAGTAATAAAAATAATGATACACAATTGAGAAGAATACAAAATTTAGCTAGCCTTGTTATAAAATAAAGAAGTCAAATTACCAATAAATTAATTCAGTTTCTTTTGTTTATCCCTATTTTGAGGCAATTTTACTGATTTTTAAAAACGAAAGAAGTTTCTCTTTTAGAATTTCGAACTACTTTAAATGGATTTTACTTCATTTAAATCCAAAAGTTTATTGAAGCAAAATTATTCCCCATTTAAAAGAAAATAATAATAACTCGGCATGATGCTCCAACCTTTATAGTTCTAATTTATTCATTAAGTATAATCGAGATCTTCTATGTCATTTTTTAATAGTATCCCAAAAAAATAATCATATAATTAGAAAATATTTGTTAACGTCTATAAAATCAAATCTTCCGTTTTCATTCTTGTAAAATTCATAATTTACTAAATAGTGGTATCAATGAGTGTCCTCCACATATTACGTGTGAATTCAATTTTCACTGTCTCCCTTCATATTCCGTGTGTAATTTTTTTTAAAAAAAAAATTGGTTTGTCCTAATTATTGGCTTTAAATGAAAAGACCAGTTTGTCCCTTATCTTCAAATTATCAAAC
>NW_026028175.1:0-1466 GCF_019186545.1 Solanum stenotomum | reverse complement strand
CCTCCACGACGTCCCTCGCAAAATGACTTTTAGATTTGTGGAGGTTTTCCAGTATCAATTTTTGACGGTTTAGAACCTTCACAATATGATTCAAATATTTTTAAACTCAAATTTGTGTGGATTTAAAACTGTCATGGCTTTAAATTAAAATTTACATTTATAATTTGATTTGTGGAGTCTTACAAAATTATTATTTTAATAATAAATGTGAAATTTTATTTACATCAAGCCTTCAAAATAATAAGTAATTTTAAATTTGATTTACATCAATTCTTCAGAATAATAAGTAATTTTACTAAATAACACATTTAAAGCAAATTAAATTTCACAAAGCAAGTTTATATTAATAAGTTTCACAAATTCAAATTTATATCAAATAAAAGTAATACAAACTTGTGTATAATAATTTTAACATAACAATGTTAAATCTTTTTAAAATCCACTTCAAATAAACATAACAAAAATTTTGTAGCATTTGTTTGGTGATTTATGTTGTTGTCGTCCAATCTTTTTATCCAAAGTGACATAAGCTCTCTGCATCAGGCTGAAAAAATGAAAACATTATTATAATTAGATAAACATATATTGATACACATATATCTTCGTACATCTTGATAAAAAAGTATTAAAATTCAATTCATTTCAAAAGCAAAGCATATAACGCTTTGATTTTACAAATAATTATAAGATTATGGATGAAAGAAATTTACTTTGATGTTCTCTCATACACACTAATAAAGTGAATAACAACAACTTCATGATTATTTCTACATAAGTTTACTAGGTTTATATTTTCCAAAAATCATATAATGATGCTCATTCGATTTAACACGTTGGTTCAAGTATTTCTCACTTCTCTTGATTTATAAGTTAGACTTTCCTCTTTGACCTTAGTTTTTTCTTTCATTTACCAAAAAGTAATCATAACTTCAACAATTTATCGTATTGAATAAGAAAATACATAATTTTAAAGTTATATTGATATTGATCACAATCTAATATGAAAAAATGTCCTTTAATTTGTAATAGTCGATCCAATCAAGAATAAAATGATTACGTGATTCTTAACTAAACAAAAATAAAATTATGATTTACCATAAATCAATCAATGATTGGATATAGACGACTTTACGATGTAGTGAGAATTCAAACAAAATCTGAAATATGTAAAAAAAAAAAACATTGATTCAGTAAGTTTAACAACTTGCAAAATATAAAATGATCAAATAATAATATGAGTTTCAAATTCTAGTATGAATCATCAAACTCACGTAACACAAAATTACCTTTGTATTCAAATAATGAATTATTTTTCCTCTATTCCACTTAGCAAAGCCTACAATGAAAAAAATAATTAGCAAAACTACATATAAAAAAATGAAGTAAGGAAGAGTGAAAGACAAAAGGAGAGAGGAGAGGGGAGGGTGTGTGTTTTACATGGGAATTAATGGGTTAAGGGGAAAAAG
>NW_026028174.1:0-794 GCF_019186545.1 Solanum stenotomum | reverse complement strand
AAGGACCCATTTCTTAGTCATGGCCAATAAAAGTTCATAACGATAGCTCATTAAATCCCCCTGGAAGGGTGCCTTAGGCCTACCGATTTTTCATTAAGGGTGCCTTAAGCCTGCCGGTCCAAGGTTCATCATTTCACACATGAGAAGAGCTACCACCATTAGGTCTACCGATTTCATGGTTTTACATTTACTTAGGAAAGCTAGACTTATGAAAGGGCACCATTTCTTAGTTTTGCCGATTCAAGTCTTGGCCTAGAATTCCTCTTTTAGCATTTATAGAAAGGACACCATTTCTTAGTTCTGCCCATTTCACACATTCATGCATTCAAGACTTTAAGTAACAAAGACGGAGACTTTAGTCTACCAACCAAGTCACAACATTTTCATTTAAGGATACTTCATAATCCAACATCATTTCATATATACATCATGAGAAGTCACACTTTAACTCACAATGCTATCCAGTTTACATAGGATCATCACAAGATCACATAAAACTCATTCACATCATACCTTCACATATAGCTTCATATAAAACTCATTCACATCATACCTTCACCTATAGCTTCACATAAAACACATTCACATCATACCTTCACGTATAGCTTCATATAGGACTTTACATATAGCCTCATATGTGTATAATAATACAACAATATAATAATATTTATATAATGCCCTTCATGGCCTCAATTCACAATAATACAATAAATAACCACCTCCACCAAAGGTGGATCAAACCAATCAATAACAATTATATCAATACTAAGAGAGTTCAAGCTTTCTTACCATAA
>NW_026028173.1:0-542 GCF_019186545.1 Solanum stenotomum | reverse complement strand
GTATACATATAAATACTCTTGTTGTTAAGCAAAAATTGGATACAGTGGACAAACAATGTTGCTTCAAGTATTTTTTTAAACAAATACAAACTTAATGTATTTATGTGTCCAGATGTACTTGTATGGTTAATCAACCTTTCAACTTGTTTTAATATTCTTGACTAATGGACAACCAAAAAAAAAAAACAAAAAACAAAGAAATATAATACAATACAAGTATTCTAATGTATAAGTATTCCACTGTATTAATATATCAATACAATTGGAGGTATAGGGTCATTGTGATTCTTTGTTCTTCTTTCATTCTCCATTGCAACAATAGAGCCTGGAAATTTGGTTTGTTTTTGAGTAATACACAAATCGAAAGAAGATAGTTCATCCAAAAATTCGTCAAATAAATATATACATTTCATAACCCAATCCTCGCAATACTAATTTCCGCCATTATAATGGACAAAACAAAATTTTCAAACAAAACTTTGTGAAAATAGAAGGAAAATATAGATGTACACAGATATAGTCGTCATAAAAAGGAAAAAAAC
>NW_026028172.1:0-273 GCF_019186545.1 Solanum stenotomum | reverse complement strand
TTAAGAACACAAAATGGTCCTCCGAAAACGATTTAAATAAAATTAAATCAAAATAGAAAATAATACCGACATCAAGAGGTCGGTTTTTATTGTAATTCATTTTTCCGAGAAAATTTCCGACCTCCGGATGTCGCTTTTAAAAGTAATTAGATGAAATAAAAATACCGACCTCCGGATGTCGCTTTAATTAATAGTCGAAATATAAATACCGACCTCATGAGGTCGGTATTTTAATTACATACTATTTATGTAATGACCCTCCAGGTCATTTTT
>NW_026028171.1:0-1138 GCF_019186545.1 Solanum stenotomum | reverse complement strand
CTTGATAAATAACTGGGTTTATTATTTTCTGGGCACTTTAGGAACTGAGGCAGATCCAAGGAAGAAGGGCACTACTGCGGCCGCTTAAGTTTCTAAAGAGGCAGTTTGACGTTTTATTTTTATTTTGCCTTCCATTTCACCGATAAATCGAAGTTTTGAATATTCGTTTCTCAAATATCACCCGAACTCAGGATTGTAGAGCTCACTGGAACCCTCACAATTTTTTTTGGTTTCATTTGAGTGTGGAAATAACGAAATGAAATGAGTTAGGTTAATTTGGGTGGGTGAGATTTTTTGTTTCCAATTGGGTCGGGTGGTATGGTGGAGTGGAAGGTGGGTATTTTAAAAGCCACATGACATTTTCTTAAATTAAAGTAAGAAAAATGAATTTTTAATTTATTAAAAAAATTTATGTTAAGTAAAAGGGCATATATGAGCCATTTCTATAACGGCAGGGGCATATATGAGCCATTTTTTAAACGGAGGGTATATCAGCTCCAAATCATAAAGTTTAGGGGTAAATCAGGACCTTTTCCCCAGGAAGAATGCACTTTTTATTTACTATAATATTAAAATCAAACACAAATAGACCTAAAAAAATAAATAAGGGCATGCCTTAATTTTAACGTCTTTGTAATTGAGAAAATAATTTAAGACAACTCATATGTATACTTTAAATTTCTAAAAACTAGTTAATTATATGTAACAATTATAAGAAAATGAATGGTCTATTAAATTTGCATTTTGTTTGCACAAAAGTAGTAATGTACTCAAAGTTAGAAAATATTTTGAAATTACATTAAAAATATTTTATTCACAAACTCTAATTTTCTTTGAATAATTATATTTCAGATATACCTCATACAACTCATACAAGGTGTAAGAAATATACACATAAATAATAGGAGGTGCAAGTGTTTGATTTTAAAATACATGAGGTGTATTCAAATATAGTATTATAACATAGTAATCTGAACATATAATGATATTTGCTAAAATAAGATAATAAAATTTAAGAAAAATAATTTTTAATGTAAAAGTCAAGGTGTGTTCAAATATAGTATTATAACATAGTAATCTGAATATATAATGATATTTTCTAAAATAAGCTAATAAAATTTAAGAAAAATATTTTTTA
>NW_026028170.1:0-452 GCF_019186545.1 Solanum stenotomum | reverse complement strand
CTAAAGCCTAAACCTACACCATAAACCTTAGACCGTAAACCCTAAATACAAAACCCTAAACCCTAAACCCTAACCCCTAACCTGTAACCTCTAACCCCTTACCCCTAAACCCTAAACCCTAAACGCTAATCCATTAACCCTAAACCCTAAACACTCAGCCATAAACCCTAAACCCTAAACACTAAACCATACACCCTAAACCCTAACCCCAAAACCCTAAACCCTAAACCCTAAACACCTAAACCCTAAACCCAAAACCATAACCCTAAACCCTAACCCCAAAGCATAACCCTTAAGCCCTAACCCTAAATCCATAAACCCTAACCCTAAACAATAAATCATAAACCCTAAACCCTAAACACTAAACCCTAAATCCTAAACCCTAAACCCCTAAAAATTAAACCCTAAACCCTAAACCTTAAATCCTAAAACCCAAAACCTAAACCCTAAAC
>NW_026028169.1:0-354 GCF_019186545.1 Solanum stenotomum | reverse complement strand
CCGACCTCTTGATGTCGGTATTATTTTATCAACTAAATATAAAAAATACCGACCTCATGAGGTCGGTATTTTATATTAATTTATTTTTACTATTTAATTTTACCGACATACGGAAGTCGGTATTATAATTTTTTTTTAAATTTATTTTACACAAAACCTATTGAGAAAAAATAAAATATTGTTATTTATTTATTTTTTTAATACCGACATCAAGAGGTCGGTTTTTATTGTAATTCATTTTTTCCGAGAAAATTTCCGACCTCCAGAGGTCGGAATNGACCTCCGGATGTCGCTTTTAAAAGTAATTAGATGAAATAAAAATACCGACCTCCGGAAGTCGCTTTAATTAATAGT
>NW_026028168.1:2575-3558 GCF_019186545.1 Solanum stenotomum | reverse complement strand
TTTCCGGTAACTTCCGGAGCACATTTTTTTTTTAAGAACTTTTGGGTCAAATTCAAATATAATCATTTCATTAAGTTCTCGACTCCAAACTCACATGTGAGGCTCTAGTTTCACTCTATCATTTTCCGAGTCATTACACCTTTGACCCCGTAGGATATAAGGAGTTTCTTGGGTTTAGCGGGTTATTATAGGAGATTTGTGGAAGGGTTTTCTTCTCTTGCTTCTCCTATGACTAAGTTGACTCAAACGAAGGCTAAATTTGTGTGATCGGATGAGTGTGAGGAAAGCTTCCAAACTTTGAAAGAAAGGCTTGTGTCCGCTCCTATTTTGTCACTTCCGGATGGGTTAGAAGGTTTTGTTGTTTATTGTGATGCTTCCCGCATTGGTTTGGGTTGTGTGTTGATGCAAAGTGGTAAGGTTATAGCCTATGCTTCTAGGCAACTTAAGGTTCATGAAAAAAATTACCCAACCCATGATCTTGAATTGGCCGCCGTGGTTTTTGCTTTAAAGACTTGGCATCATTATTTGTATGGGGTGCATGTTGATATCTTCACCGACCATAAGAATCTCCAATATGTGTTCACGTAAAAAGATCTTAACTTGAGACAAAGGAGGTGGTTAGAATTCCTTAAGGATTATGATATGAGTGTTCACTATCATCCGGGGAAAGCTAATGTGGTGGCGGATGCATTGAGTAGAGTGTCCATGGGTAGCTTGGCTCATGTGGAGGAAGGTTGTAAAGAGTTGGCTAAGGAGGTCCATCGGTTGGCCAAATTGGGAGTTAGGTTAGAAGGGGTGGATAGTGGAGGAGTAGTTGTTGTTGATGGTTCAAGGTCTTCCTTGGTTGATGAGGTGATAGTCAAGCAAGATCTTGATCCTTCTTTGGTAGAATTGAAGGCTTTGGTGAGTAGTGGTAAGGTGGAGGTTTTCTCCCAAGAGGGAGATGGTGCCCTTAGGTACCAAGGTAGATTATGTGTTCCTTG
>NW_026028168.1:0-1417 GCF_019186545.1 Solanum stenotomum | reverse complement strand
GGACATGCAAAGACGTTATCCTTATCTATTCAACTCCACTCAAGCCTAAGGTATTAAATCAAGTCCTTTGTACTCCATTGAGTCTTACATTTCAGCCCCTGAATCATTAATGTGCATATATGTTTAAATTGATGAGTTATGGATGCTTTACACTAAGTTTTGAAATCTTGAAGTGATGTTTAAATAAAATTTTTGCATTCATGTTGGGGCTGATATGTTCTTACTAAGTCTTGCCTTGTACGTCGCTTCCACATTCGGGGACGAATGTTCCCAAGGGGGAGATATTGAAATGACCCAAAAGGTTCTTAAAAATGTGATTCGGAAGTTACCGGAAACTTGTTTAGCTATATCAAAAAAAATTCGTTTCATTTTTCGAAAATCCGACTTCATATTCTTGTTTAGGGGGTCAAATTGAGTGGGAAATGGGTCTAACCCAAATTTTAGAGCAACCGTATCAAAATCCGAAATTTCCAAGTGAAGCCTTTTTCGAGGGTCTACTTTGGAGGGTCATATCTCCTAGCACAAAAATAATTGGGTGTCCTATAACATATCCATGGAAAGCCCTTGGAGTTAGCTACCTAACACACTTCTTTTCACCTCATTCGAAGTTCGGACGAAGAAGTTATGCCCATTTTCATAAACTCTGTCCAGCAGGAAATGCAATTTCCAGTGAGCGTTTTTACTGTTCACCCGCCTCATTTTTTTTTCTAAGTGTTGGACCATTTTTCCAAAGGGCATATGTTATTTTCTATATACCATTAGTTCAATTCCCATCTCTAAAACATTTCCCAAAACACCTCTACCATACTTAGACACATTTTCTCTCAAGTTCTCTCAAGAACCCTAATCCAAAACCTTCCTCAAGATTGAAGAGACTCTTGCTCCAAGTTCAAAGCTTCCATTGAAGACACTCTCAAGACCTTAAGAAGAACTCAAGGTATGTGGTGTTGAATTCATGGGTCCTTCCACCCATAGTGCCTAGACTCTATTCTACTCACTATTTCATGGTTTAACTTAAGATTCATAAATTATTCTTGTTCTTTGTAATAATTTCCTGCACATTGAATTTTAAACATGAAAAGTGATTGTTTTGAGCATGTTGTGACTCTAGAACTTGAATCTAAATTTGGAATGGATGTGGAGATTTTCATGTGGTATTGTGGGTGTTAAAAGGTGTTGTTCTAGGTTGTTCACTGGTTTGGCTGCATAATTACGACCCTATTTTCCAGGCTCTTTGATTCCATTACATTCCTTCAAGGTGTTTGAGAAAATGTCCAACTATGGATAATTGATGAATCGATGCTTTAAAGCTTGAGTTATGAGATGTATGGCAATCCAGAGATGTGTTGATGACAAACTAAGCTTGTGTATATATTCATTCCATACGAAAGATTGCATTAGAGCCTAATGGGAATTT
>NW_026028167.1:0-3558 GCF_019186545.1 Solanum stenotomum | reverse complement strand
CCGGTTCGAGTCCGTGGTCCAACTTGCACTTGGTGTATTCCCAATTCCTCACTAAAGCTTCAGTTTAGTCTTGATTATTCTCATCTGTAGGTTGAGGTTTTGGAGGTTAGAGAGATTCCGATTAAAGTCCGGGTCGTAATGAGATCTTTGAATATAATTGGGAATGGTTTAGTTAAAAGTTCGAAATTTGGTAATATTGTGATAGACCTTCTAGCTCCATTATTTTACTNCATCTGCCGGGCTTATGGGGGTCCGTGCAGGTGGTTTCTTTTATTGTGCACGAGCGTACCCGTCGGGTTTATGGGAGCCCGGCAGAGTTAGTTAGATTGTTTGTCTTTGTTGCCTGTACGCTCGTGTACATAACCCCCCCATTTACTACTATTTGCACTTGATGTGACCCTTTATTCGCATTTCAGTTTACTTTTGCTTATCTTGCTCAGTCAACCGATGATGCCTACTGGGTACCTGTTGTTTTGGTACTCATGCTACGCTCTGCATCTATTTTGTGATGCAGGTCCGAGCACTAGTAGCCAGCGTTGATCTAGCTTGGAGTAGACTTATTCAGAGACGGGGGTGAGCACACGGCGTTCTGTACTATTTCAGTCTCCATCTGTATATATAGACTTGTCTTTTTCCTTTCCAGACAGTCTAGTCTCTGTTGTCCAGTTTTGGGACTTGTACTCATTTTGTAGTAGCTCTGTACTGGTGACTTCCAGGTTCTGGGAGGGATCTTTATTTGTATATATGTTTTGGGTTGCTTCCGCCTGTTTATATTGTTATTTGCCTACTCTTGGTTAATTTCTACCCTCAGACCCAATACTTGTTGTTCCGGGTTACGGGTTGGCTTACCTGCTGGTGGGTTATAGTAGGTGCCATCATGACTTGATAAATCGGGTCGTGACAGAAAACAATGAATCTTTTGATTCCCTACAACTTCAAAGGAACTTCAAACGAACATACACTTCTTCTTCTTCTCCTTCTTCTCCTTCTTCCTTTTCCAATTCCAAGTAAAGTTTGAGAAGATTTTTGTGAAGATTTCTTCTCCAAAGAGTGTTGGAATGAATCTATAACAAGGTACGATTTTAGATTGTGGCTTTATATGGTGTAGTTTGTATTTGTTTATGATTACACTTTCTGACTAATGAAATTAATTCAATGATCCTACAAAGTATGTGTTTGATTAGATTCTTCAATTCCTTAATTTATCATTTTTTTCAGACGTGATGTATCAAGCCCACCAAGGTCCAATTCTTAGGAAATAATATATGACTTCTTCAATTTATATTCATTATATCATACTGTTGTTGTGATACATTTCATTATTATTTCGTTCTTAAAATCCATCTTACTCATGTGCCCTTAAACGACATTGAAAAATTCAAGTATACCATTTTTGGGTAGAGAGTCTGGTGCTCACCATGAAGCTAGGATAATTGTGGTGTTGTTTTTACCTTTAACCACATCTATGTTCTAATTAACTTGATAGAATTTTCTTTATAGTGAAATTTCCCTAACATCATAACACACACGGTGGCCATCATTGAATCGTAACTAGGGAAATAACCGTCAGACCCAAAACAATGAGCAGGCACCCCTCGGGCCATAAGGGTGATTGTTAATTATGGAATAAACCCCAAGGAATAGTGTTCATGGAAGACTACCACTAGGTGATTCTGATTTACATAATACAAGGGAATAGATTCTCGATAACGCTACGAAGATCATAGGAATGACATATATAATAAAGAATTAATCCTGGAGATGCGATGAGATTGTTGGTTGTCTAGTATAGCGAGATGATAAAAACCAACGGGCAGCAGGGTCAAAGCATAGCACTGCTCCAGCGAATGGGGGTCTCTAATACACCTCCTAAAGCTTCCTCTCCTCCGTCAAAGAAGAATTCATACAAGCAATTGGAAGGTGATGGGATTAGAGGCTCTGTTATGAGTTTCGGGGATATGGTATCAGTCCCTATTAGGGGTGGGAATAAATACCGAACTAATCCAATATTTTAGTTTTTAATCTTCGGTTTTTAAGTTCAATTTTGTTTTTTTCAAAAGTTTGGTTCTTCGATTTAGTGTTCGATGTAACAGTCTCGATATTATGGTTCCCCAAAGAATTGATTCTTTATTAACTATTTTTAATATATATATAAGTCTAACTAGCACTTAAACCATTCATAAACAATTTAATTTGGCTAAGCAAATATTCCTCCCCCCACCCACGCGCGCGCGCACACACACATATATATATATGCTTGCGTGCGTGTGTGTGTGAGGGGTAGGGAATATTTGCTTAACCAAAACTAAAAGTCAAACTAGCACTTAAACCATTCATAAACAATTAAAAGTTTTTAAGTATCACTTAACATGGTTTTAACTTTTTAAGTATCTTATACTTTGATTTGGTCCTCCATTTATTTTTTCATTTGCACCGAAATTATTTTAAAAATACCGAACCAAATCAAACTAATTTTGTTTGGTGTACAGTGCACACTTTTTTAAAGCTAAAAATCAAAGAACTGAACCGAAATTTTATAAAAGCAAACCAAAAAACCGAACAATTAATTTGATTGGCCAAATACAATGAAACAACGAATCCAGATAAGCACATGTTGGAATATACAATAGATAATACGAGAAACTACCTAACTCCAAACAAAATCGAGATAACTTTGGTCAAAGAGTTTTGAAAAATTTTGATCGTCAGAATCCTATCTTGGTACTAAGTAAATTTAGCATAACATTCAATTGACTTCTTTGTTATGCTTATAGGTAAATTTATAAAGGCATATGTCGGAAACCAGAAAGTGAAAACCCAAAAGACAAATTTCTTAAGTAGTATAGTTATACAGCAAAGTCCTCTTAGAATTCATAATAAAATTTCAAAGGGAGAGAATTTTGATTCCAACCATACTGGATGACTATATACATGAGGCTTTCACCGAGGGCTTAAATCATCTAAGCTCAGACGCTTCTCAAAAGATAAAAGAGAACCTCACTAAGTTCAAAACATCCTCATGGGTTGATGTCCCTAATTGGTACCAGTACAAATTTTAAATATAAGATGATAAACCAAATTCAATTATATTTCCTCCATCAATTAACCATGATGGCTCCAAGAATCATCTGGAAAGAACATTGATCCATAAATAAAGAAATATCATTTCCAACCATATGTTCCTAGGAAGCAAGCTCTGAAACATTACTCAGATAAAAGTAGAGGTGGCCAATGGTATCATTTTGTGGACAAGTCATTAACAACCAGCGATTAGATTTGAATCATGATAACAAGAATTTATATAATAGGAAACCAATAAATACCTCCATAATTACTACCACACTACTAAAAAAACAGTGAATACCGACCTAAAAATTTCCGACCTCAAATGGAGGTCGGTAATTTCCGACCTCCGGAGGTCGGTATTTACAAGTAGTCGATTTATATTCAAAATAAAGAGGGAAAACCAAATTCCGACCTCCGGAGGTCGGAATTTTTCCCGGCAAAAATGAATTACAATAAAAATACCGACCTCAAAAGGTCGGTATATTTTATATT
>NW_026028166.1:2254-3571 GCF_019186545.1 Solanum stenotomum | reverse complement strand
CCTTAGGTCTCATATGCTTTCTTTTTTCCTTGATAAGTAAAGGGAAATTATATTAGTAACACTCGGGGATATGCTATTAGCAATATTAAGTAAAATCTCCTCCTTTTCTATCTCCCAGACATTAAAATTCCTTCTAAATTGAAACGTTCATGAGCTTCCATCCTGTTAATAAGCTATTCTACCATTTTTTGTCAAGTGCAGCACTATATAATCAGGAACCGTGACCACTTATGATTTGTAAGGTCTCATATGCTTTCTTAATTTGGTCAAAGAAGGTAAAGATCATTCAATTCTCACGTAATAAGTAAGCTCACTAGAACTTGATTGTAAAAAAAAACAATTATACCTGCATGATGAAATAGTGATGACCTGATTCAGTTCACTCAGTATTATCTTTAACACACCAAAACGATTCACACTTCTATTATGCCATGTAGAATCCAATTCAGATGCTTAACTTATTTTGCAACTTGCAGGCCGACTTGTTTCTGGCACCTCAGATCCATGCGACAATCAATCGTTTTGAAGTTGACATGGTAATGCCTTTATAATAGACATCCCACCGTATACATGAGAGTCATTTTCATTTCTACTCGCTTTCTGGTATAAAATGAACATGGTGCAATAAAGTTTTTTTTTTTTTTTTGATAACCAAGAAATCTGTCTGTGACCCGCCCTTTGGACCAATCACAGCCTTCTAAACTTGGTCGATAATGGGCCCACCCCTCTACCCTTCTCCACTTAAATACCGGGCTCCGCTTTGCATGGTGTGGGGCTTGAACCTGCGACCTAAGCCACAAATCCTCCACCTTTTGCCACTTGAGCTAGGCCTTGGGGGCAGGTGCAATAAAGATTTTGTAAACCTAAAGAAGGGAAATTAATATCTTTCTTGATTTATGTAGTTCAGTGTCTTACAAGCCTCAGGTAATAAGTATCTGATCTTGTGAATTTTTTCTCAATGGCATACATAATGAGTACCTAAAAGTTACTTCTGTTTTCTCATATCGGAGTAGAGACAAGGCAGTGCACTGCTACCTTTCTTGATCAAATAAAGGGGTATTTATTGCTGCTTCATTTCATTTGTTTTGGTAGCAGCAATCGATCATTTCCTGACAGTTTACCTTTCTGTGAATTAGCGTCTTGCCAATCCATTGCTTTCTTACTTTTTTTTTGGGTCTTCTTTTAATCAATTGTTGCTTTCAAGAAATAGTTTTTTCCTCTCAAATAAACTGGATGGTATATTCCACTTACTTGATTTACCATAGTCAATGGTGGTACTTTCATGTTTCTTAGGTGAAGTTATATGCATACATCTCT
>NW_026028166.1:0-1933 GCF_019186545.1 Solanum stenotomum | reverse complement strand
AGAATTGTTAGCTGTTTTGCTGCACATTCTATTTCTGGAGGCATTTGCCTTTTGTAAACTTCTTTACGATGAATAAATGTAGAGCTGTGTAACACTAGCAAACTTCTTTACGATGAATACATGTAGAGCTGTGTAACACTTGCAAACTTCTTTACAATGAATAATGTAGAGCCGTGTAACACTTGAGTTATGGCACAGTCATGAGCTACTGAAGTACAGATAGTGAAAATGGTGTTATACCTATGTTAAGGAGCTTAGGATGAAACATTCCTTGGTCTATGTTGTGATTTGTGAGATATTATAAATTTCTCTGCATGTTGAAAAGAGCAGATGTTTCTATTATTATTTTTCGTTTGGTTGACCTGAGTACTTGGTAGACATATCATTAATCACCAACTCGGTAGCTTGTTGCGGTGTTCGGAATTGTAGGAGGGAAAGGGATTTCTACATGAAACAGATATGTTGCATGTACCGTCATGGAAGTGAAAGGAGGTTACATCAACAAAAGAAAAGGCAAATTTAACATTAATCATCATCAGGAAACATACCAATATGGCCGAAATATACAAAATCAATACACTAATTATGTATATCCAAAGGCATTGGACTGTAATTATCCCTTAATCAATCATTCATGCCTGAATTTTAAGTTAGGCATGAGCATTATCCTTCTAAGTTACACGCCAAGCTTTTCTGTTGAGGTTATCAAAGTTAGGCCTCAATATTATCCTTCTAAGTTACACGCCAAGCTTTTCTGCTGAGGTTATGTTCAACTTCTTGCATTTGCCCTTTCTTTTATGTCTCATATTTGCGGCAGTAATAAGTTTATATGCCGAGTGGGGCATCTCGCTAAGCTTACCAAACCGTTCCTCATAGAAGTGCCACACCTCCAACCTGCTCAAGAGAAAAACCAGCAATAGAACTTTAGCAAGGAAGATGATCACATAGAGAATAAGTTCGAATAGGGAAATGGGTGCAGCAGCCCACCAATATGCTAAGAACTGAAACGGTGCATACTTCCCATAAATATTTTCAACATCTCTTTGAACGTTCTGTATGGTGGAGGTTCTCGCATGAACCTGGAATTTTTTGGAAAAGTGAATGATCTGTCTTAAGATTCTTAATAACATATGAATCCATAATAATTTCAGGGGAATATCACGTGCTGTGTGTACATTGGTACAAGTAATAGACCTGCCTTTAAGTCAAGTTTGAAGAGAATGTTAATACCTGTTTTAGATGCCTAATTGTTTCTGAATCAGTAGGAAATTGAAGGGAGTAGGATAAGATAACTTTCTCCAGGAAAGTCAATACCTGAAACGGCAATATATCTTACTTTGCCATGATTGTACAACTTGCAGCAATCTGTTTCTTAACATCGCAGTTTGTACGCTGAAGTTTTTTTTTCTTTCCTTGACAGCAACTTTTTGTTGAATTCTGGCACAACACCAATACAATTATAAGTGAGTGGAAAAGCTTAATCAAACACGGAAAGAGAAAAAAAGAAATAAATTTAAAAGGGAATGCTAAGGAAAAGGCTAGGATAACTCTTCGTTACGAAGCCAATATTTGAAAGGGGTATATATCTTCATCATTATGCCAATAACTTGTTCATAACTCTCAGCAACGGTTGTCATCCTTGTAGCACCTATCTTGAAAATAAATTTTGCGGAACTCAGTAGCATAGGTGTTCTAGGAGAACAATACAGAAAAGCGGAAACATGTGTGAGTGAAAAGACAAGGACAATAAGGGCAAGGAGTAAGAATATACACACGGTAAGTGTTAATGGCTCACAATTGAAAAGACAGAACTTCCCATAAGCAGGCAGTGATATCATAAGCCATCACTTCTAGTATTACAATAATGATCTGTTAAACTGTTTTCTCCTCTCAAGTTGTTGTAGGGAAAAAAGTAACACAATAAAATTGGTGA
>NW_026028165.1:0-481 GCF_019186545.1 Solanum stenotomum | reverse complement strand
AGCCGACCGAGCGACGTCGGGGCAAAACCTTAGCCTATCGGATCCAAATCATGTATTTCTAAGGCAAGCCCTAGTCAAACCTAAACTGAGGCCCAACATGCTTCAAATAAACAGTAATTAAGCATGCAAGCACTCTACATAGCGAGAAGGGTCAATTAATAACACAAAGCATGCTCACAGTTACCCGATAATTCCCGAAATAGATCGAAAACATGATTTCTTAACACTTATGCAAGATTCAATAACTACCCAACCCAAATCCCAACTAATCAACATGCATTCACATTCTCGAGCTCAGTCTAAGAGAGGGAAAACCGTAGCCTACCTTAAAGCCGATCACACGCGCTCCAAAATCACTTCTCCGGAGCTTTCCCTTTCTGAACGGTCTCAAAACGCTTCCCCGCTATCAAAAATAGTATCACAACGTTAATACGGTCGTTTAGACGCCAAAACCACAACAAACGGAGACGGGTCAATTTTA
>NW_026028164.1:0-512 GCF_019186545.1 Solanum stenotomum | reverse complement strand
ATAACTCAAGCCACTTTCTTTGGTGAAGGTTTTGATCCTTCTGATTAAACACATATTGCAAACTCTTGTGATAGGTAAACACATCTACATGAACACCATACAAATAATGCCTCCAAATCTTTAGGGCAAACACAACCACCGCCAGTTCAAGGTCATGGGTAGGATAACTATTTTCATGAACTTTTAGTTTCCTTGAAGCATAGGCAATAACTTTCTCATTTTTCATAAGCACACATCCTAACCCAATTCTCGAGGCATCACAATAAACAACAAAACCATCCATTCCTTCTGGTAACGTCAACACCAAAGCAGAAGTAAGTCTATCCTTCAATTCCTGAAAGCTCTTCTCACAAGCTTCGGAACATATGAACTTAGCCTTCTTTTGTGTCAATGTTGTCAATGGAGAGGCAATCGAAGAAAACCTCTCAACAAACCTTCTGTAGTAACCAGCCAAGCCCAAGAAATTTCTAATGTCTGAAGGAGATAGAGGTCTAGGCCAACTCTTGACTGCA
>NW_026028162.1:0-693 GCF_019186545.1 Solanum stenotomum | reverse complement strand
TCTCCCTGTTTCCAGTGTGCTAATAAAATAGAAATCATGATTCAAATAATTCTAATACATAATAACTAACATAAATTTATTCAATCATATATATGATATTCAGGAATATATGAAATTAGTTCCACATATTTTTTGAACAAAATACCTTTGCCTCTTGCTTAACCATGCTATCTGAAATATCTGACCGGATTTCAGATTTATCCATTAACTTTTTAAGTAATTAGTATCTTAAGAGAATTTTTTGAGAAGAGAGTTTTTATTTATGTTAGGCAATGCCTGCCTTACAACATTTACAACCGACACTTTATATAGACATACATACACATCTGCCCACTTACTATTTACTACTATTCACTACTATTCATGAATAGTTCCTATTTTATCCTATTAAGACTTATTTACACCTAACTTTTACACTTGTCTAATATGCACATGCATGCTACTATTTACTTTACGACTTATATACTACATTTTATGACACATTACTTACTGCAATACATATTTTATGACTTTTTACATATCTCTTTACACTTTTTTCAAAATATCTATCTTCTTTTTTATTTTCTTCTTATCTTTGTCTTCCGTCTCCTTGACTCCTTCTTCTTATCTTCTTAAATTATTCCAGCTGGACGTCTGGGATTATATTATCTTTTTCGTTGCATTTTGAACATATGTAGTCAGGGTATTTGTGAC
>NW_026028161.1:0-298 GCF_019186545.1 Solanum stenotomum | reverse complement strand
TTAAATGTTGAGCTTTTGACTTTGAGGATTGAGGATCAATTCCCACTTAATACATTTTTTTTGGTGCACCCATGTTCGGATCAATTCCCACTTAATACATTTTTCTTGGTACACCCATATTCGAAAAATCCTAGATTCGCCTCTGTTTCAAGCTAAGTAAAGAGTCTCAAGTTTCAAGTTAAGTCAAGAGTATAAAGTTGAGTTCATTTCTCAAAAGCTATTAGGGAACTAAGTATTCCCAAAGAAGTTTATAAATGTTTTTACATTTAAGTAAGAAGGGAACCATGTTTTCCAAAAG
>NW_026028160.1:0-817 GCF_019186545.1 Solanum stenotomum | reverse complement strand
AGAAACATCCTACTTAGAGAGAATGGAGACTATGAGAGTGAAAAAAGTGAGGGGGAAGAAGAAAAAGGAGAAGGTGTAAGTGAGGAAGATGATTTGGAACTGCCTAATGATGGTATAATTGGGGTGGTTAGGAGAATTATGACTATCAATTTGGGTAGTGTTAATGAAGAGCAGAGAGGGAATTTGTTTCATACTAGGTGTGGTATAAAAGGGAAGACTTATTCTATGATTATTGATGGGGGAAGTTATTCAAATGTGGTGAGTTCATACTTGGTGGATAATCTAGGAATTGCATGCATGAAGCGCTCTAACCCATATAGGCTCCAATGGTTGAATGATTGTGGAGAAGTCAAAGTAAACAAACAATGCATGATTTCATTCAATGTTGGTAGGTATGAAGATGAGATTCTTTGTGATGTAGTTCCAATGCAACCATGTCATGTTCTACTTGGTCGACCTTGGCAGTATGATAGGGATACTACTCATCATGGGAGAAAGAATAGGTATAGTCTTCTGCGTAATGGTAAGAAGTATACTCTTGCACCATTATCTCCTTCTCACGTGTTTGAAGATTAAAAACGATTGAGGGAAATAATGGAAAAACAAAAGGGAGAGGTAAAAAGTGAGCTTGAGGGAAACGAAAAAGGCCAAGAGATAGAAAAAAAAAGAGATGGCCGAGAGAAAGAAAGAGAGGACAGCGTTCTAAGTAAAGAGGTAAAAGAGGGTGTGAGTAAAAAAATAAAATGTTTTGGTGAGAGGAAAGAGGCTAAGGAAAAGAAAAATCAGAGACTTTATATAAAAGCCAAAGAGTGTTTGA
>NW_026028159.1:0-9959 GCF_019186545.1 Solanum stenotomum | reverse complement strand
ACCGACGGATTTAAAAGTTGGCTAATTTATAAAAATCTTGCTTGAAACTTAGATAAAAAATCTTTTGATGCTTGTAAAAATCTCAAAAATAATCCTAACTTGGAACCTTTATCCATAGTCAAGTTTTGAGTCATATAATTAATTCAAACTCACCAACATGGATCAAGGGACCTTGGTTAACAACTATGAAAGGATATAGAAAATCCTTAAGTCATTCATACAAAGTCTTAAGTTATTTTAAAAGAGAACTAATTTAGTTTAAGAAAACTTAACAACTCTATCTTAGTCAAAATTTGAACCAAATAGTTAATTCAAACGAATAAACATGGATTCAAAGCTAATTACTAACTATGAAAGAATATGGATAATTCTCAAGTTAGTCCAAGAGCTTAAGTTGCCTAATCTTGAAAGAGTTTTGGAAACTTGACTACTTAAAAATGAATGAGTAACGAGATAAAAAATATCATAAAAAAAAACCTCCCAAGAATTCATCTAAATTAATAAACGTTAGTAGTCAACAAATAAAATAATGAGTAATAACACATACGATATAGTAAAAATGACAAAATTTAAGAGAATTTGGACTTTTGGTCCAAAAGCAATTAGTCGATGCTGCTGTTGAATTCAAATTGGACTTCCTTTAGTCCAATTTTCAATTCTTTCAGCCATTTAGGCTACTGCTGCTGCTGTTGATGAGCTACTGCCACCTTGCCTCATTTCTTGGATTTTTAACTCATTCAAGACTTGGTGGAGGCTGACTCGAACGAAGAGTATGCAAGGGGAGGAGTCCATTGGACTCAAAATGGATGTCACATATGCAAGGAAAGAAAGGAAAGGGATTAATATTCTAATCGACATACAAAAATATTTAAGGAAAATGCTTCAAGAGCTCGTAGTGATTAAACCAACGTAAGAAATAAAAAATAAAAAAGAGTACAGAAACTGAAATTTAACATTTGGGGGGGAAAGGAAATCATGCAACATTTTTTAGCAATGGACAAAATCTAATATAGAATGACATAAAACAAAATAAAACAGTGACACTATCACACACATGGATGTGAACACATAGAAAGCTAATCTTTCTCTTGATCAAGGTTTAGAAACACATTGGTAGGTGTAAACTAATGCACGAGGAAGAGAGAAAATAAACTAACAAACTCATATTCAAGCTGATTTATCCAACACACAGGGGAATAACTGAGTCGGATATAAACTACTTTAGTTCTCAAAATATGAACAGTAGCCGTTTTTCTTTTTCTGGAAAATTACTACAAGGCTTGACTTCATCTTAGAAGTGATAAAATAATCAAAATAAGACAATATTGGTCATTGAATCTCCGATTTAACATACAAAGAAAGAAAGAATAAGAAGAAGTAACCAAGGTAGGTTCAAATCTAATGAAAACAACATTTTGCGATTTCAATCATAAGATGCGAATTACTGCAAGATACAAGACTAGATAGACCAAAATATTACCAAAACAACACTAGATCATTTCGAGTCATAGATTGCTAACCCCGAAGAACATGTTCAACATTAAAATCAAAGCAGATAGGAAAAGGAATTGAAACTCAAACAAACAAGAGAGACAACGAGCATTAAGGAAAGAAAATAAGTTAGGACATAACCACCAAGAATAAGATTAGATCTAAACGAAACAAAGGCACATTTTCGAAGTGAAAACTAAGAAGATTCATAGACTTAGAATTCATTTTAAAACAACAATTGTTGTTATGGACTTGAAATTATACCAAAATAGGTTACTAACAAATTAAAACTTGAACAAATATCAACTATGAAGAACCTGAGCAATAGACAAAACCATCAGACCAAAGGAAAAACTAGAAAAAAAATATAACTTTCAAAACAACTCTTAACAGAGAACTTGAACTAATATATTTGACATTTCTATAAATAAAATGTGTAAACACGAATTCAGGTGCTTATTATTTACGAGAACAAATGCAAGGAACTAAAACCAAGGTAAACAATAACCTTTAGAATTAATCTCAAATGAGCAACACAAACAGAACACCAAAGAAGCCAACAAAATATTAACAGTAAGAACAAGGAAAACATTATTAGCTACTAAAATGTCAAACCAAAGTCTAATACATGAAAACTAAAGAGAAGCTAAGAACACGTAAATAGAGAACATAGAACAGCTGGGATTTAAACAAAGTCAAGAGGATTTACCTCTTTCTGGGCAGCGAACAGAGAACAACAAGCGAAGAAGCAACTTCCCACGACTACAACGAAATTCCGAGAAATCCGGCGAGTCTCAACAAACCACGAACACCAAGAAGAACAGAGCTCTATCCTAGGTGTATTCGAATGTATTCACTCTATATCTCTCGCTACCGTTCTTTTTCTATCTGTGAATCCTTGCCAACTTTTCCAACTTTTTTCCCCCCAATACTGAAAATGAAAAGAGTTTATATAGAGGGGGAGCTAGGGCAGATTTGGGGGGAAAGNCTATCGAAGACAAAAGAGGGAGACTTTCATGCATCTGCAAGTTTAACACATGATGGAGTCCTAAATCAGTTTCATACAAATACATTCAAACCAACGAATCATAAGATTGGGAAAAGGAAAACCAAGAGATAGCAAAGAAAAGCAGAGTACTAGAAATAACATTTAAATCTTACGAAAACCAGAGAGGCTAGCGGGGAAAAGGGTGCAAACTTATATTCTATACTGTACGAGAAACAAATTTTAAACTCAACAATAGACCAAGGTTACATAATTAAACGGAGAATGCCAAACATGATTTCAATGAACAAGACATAATTAAGAGCCAACAAAAATAAAGAAAAGGTTACCTAGTTCTGGGTAGCGAACTGGACGGGTGAGTTTGACGGAGACGATTCCACCCCTTTCAACTCGAACAATCACAAAATTTTAAACTATTAAGTTGAGAATTTCCGAACCTTTTAGGGCTACTCTCAAGTCTCAAAAAACGCCCCCCTTGAACAATGAACAGGGTGGGTTTATATAGATAGGATTTAGGGCAAATTTGGGGGGGAAATAGACGAGGGCAAAATCGGGCTAGAAAAGGGGCCAAAATTTGAATTTCAAACGGAATCCGAAACCAGAGCATATTCCCAATGATTCTCGCAATCTCAACATTTTGGAGGCGAGATGGAGGGCTAGGATCGGCTCATCGTCCTTCGAATGCTACGTGGCGTCATCTCTAGGCTGCAAGGACGAAGTTCTCTGCTGGAATCGGCGCTGGAACAGTGCTACGTGTACTGTTTGTCGGGGGTAAAGAAGAAGACGACGAGAATAAAGCTGTCACGCGTACATAGACGCCGTGAACTGCTTCTGTGTATTGATGCCGTGGACTGGCTGCTACTTTCCGTCTACTGGCTGTGTACCTTTGAATTGAAAGAAACATTGTTGGGTTCTTTTGTTGGTGAAGGAATTGGGCCGGGTCATCTGGAGGGGCTGGAAATAAGAGGAAAAAAAATGGAATTGGGAATAGGAAGGTTGTGGGCTGAGATTTGAAATGAAAAGCCCAAAAGTGAGTCTCACAAAGAGTGAGGACAAGGTAAATGAAAGTAGCTAGAATTGCAATTATGGCCATTTAGCCAACTCGAGTTATTTAGTGAATTCGGCTAAAAACTAAATAAAATGAATTAACATAAATTAATTAATGAGCTTCTTAATCTTAACGAAATAAAATAATTAACTTAATTATAAACTAATGATTCAAAATTATAACCATAATTTAAACTAAGCTAATTTGATAAAATACTCACTAAAGTTAAAATTGAGTTCCTAATGTTTATAAGATATACTAATTACATACAAAATTATATAAAGCATATGTATTACTTAAAAATTATAAAAATGATAAAATTAATTAAAAGTAACTTGAAAAGTATTTTGGACTTTATAAAAACTAATTATTTCAAATCATTTGGAATTTAAGAAGCTNCAAGTATCTGACACAGCTCATCCTTATTCACTAGGAAGGTATCTCTCATATCAGGATATTTCTCCTAGTTATGCATCTTACTTATCCAAGTTCTCTACAGAAGTTGAGCCTAAGAATTATGAAGAGGCTATCAAGGACAAGAGATGGATAGAGGCAATGAAGTTGGAAATCAAAGCTTTGGAGGACAATGGTACCTGGAAGTTAGTAAGTTTACCAGCAGGGAAGTCTGCCATAGGTTGTAAGTGGGTGTTCAAAATAAAATACCAAGCTGATGGGGAAATAGACAGATTTAAAGCAAGATTAGTTGCAAAAGGGTACAATCAAACTGAGGGTATAGATTACCAAGAGACTTTTTCACCAGTGGTGAAAATGGTTACTATTAGGACAATAATATCATTGGCAGCTGCTGAGCACTGGATGGTTTACCAAATGGATGTATTCAATGCATTTCTACAAGGGGATCTATTTGAAGAAGTGTACATGGAATTGCCTAAGGGATTCAAATTAGAAGGAGAAAACATGGTGTGTAAGTTGGTTAAGTCTCTTTATGGACTTAAACAGGCATCAAGACAGTGGAATGCAAAATTAACTACTGCCTTATGCAATTCAGGATATATTCAGAGCCATTTGGATTACTCATTGTTTACCAAGAAGAGAGGTAAGGGGATAGTGATTATACTGGTATATGTAGATGATTTACTTATCACAAGAAATGATGCCACTCTGATAGAAGAAACAAAACATGTGCTGCACAGTAATTTCAAGATCAAAGATTTGGGGGAACTCAAATACTTCCTAGGAATTGAGTTTCTTAGGTCTAACAAAGGGATAGTGATGAACAAAAGAAAGTATGCCCTGGAGCTAATCTCAGAAGTTGGTCTAGCTGGTGCTAAAACAGCTCCAACACCACTGGAATGCAACATGAAGTTGACCAGCATGGAGTTTGATGAAGGAGCCAATAACAGTGATGCCTTGTTTACTGATGTTACACAGTACCAAAAGCTTGTAGGAAAGTTATTATATCTCACAAATACACGGCCGGATATAACTTTTGCAGTACAGTCCCTAAGTCAATTCATACAGCAACCAAAAATTTCACATTGGAACGCAGCATTGAGGGTGATAAGATATATTAAGAGAGAACCTAGTAAGGGATTGTTGATGAGTGCAGATAAGAAATTTTTCCTCACAGGGTATTGTGATGCAGATTGGGCAGCTTGTCCAAACACCAGGAGATCTGTCACTGGGTTTCTTTTGAAGTTTGGTGACTCTTTGATATCTTGGAAATCAAAGAAACAAAACACAGTGTCAAGATCTTCAGCAGAGGCAGAGTATAGAAGTTTAGCTGCTTTAACAACTGAAGTAGCTTGGGTCACAAATTTATTTCACGAATTGGGTGTGAAATTGATTGGACCAGCCAACATTCATTGTGACAGCAAGGCTGCCATACAAATTGCAGCTAATTCAGTATTTCATGAACGTACTAAACACATCGAGATAGACTGTCACTTCATCAGAGAAAGAATACAAAAGGGGTTGATCAAAACGTCGTACATTCATACCAAGGACCAACAAGCAGATTTATTGACAAAGGCTCTAGGNCTTATATTTGCTGATGATCTGATGATTTTTTGCAAAGGAAATGTGGACTCAGTGAATAGAGTGATGGAAGCATTAGCTCACTTCAATGCTGCTACTGGTTTGGAGGCCAATTTGGAGAAATCTAATGTGTATCTAGCTAGGGTAGATGAGAGGGTCAAAATGCAAATCCTAGCCAGAACTGGATTCTCAGAGGGTGTGTTTCCAATTAAATACCTAGGACTCCCTTTGTCACCTAAGAAATGGAAGAAGATTGAGTGTTGGTCCCTGATAGACAAGATTACTCACAGAATAAAAGTAACATATTCTAAACAACTTTCATATGCAGGGAGATTGCAAGTGATTAATGCAGTACTGTTCTCAATTCATAGTTTTTGAGGAGCAGTATTCATCCTTCCTCAGAGTATTCTCAAGAAAGTGGATCAGATATGTAGAGATTTCCTATGGGGAAGCAGTGCTGATAAGAAGAAGGTAGCATTGGTTGCATGGGATAAAGTGTTTCTTCCAAAAAGACGAGGTGGTTTGAATATTAAAGGTTGTAGTAATTGGAACAAGGCATCTGTGGGACAATTATTGTGGCAAATTATAGTTAACAAAGAGTCATTGTGGGTTAAATGGGTTCACGGCATATATATGAAGAATGACACTTCAATATGGACTCATAAAACTCCTATTGACTGTAGCTGGTATTGGAGGAAAATTAATGCACTCAAAGAGCACATGCAGGGCTGGTACAATCACAGAAGATATATGCTGACTCAAACTGGTAAGTATTCTATTACCAAGAGTTATCAAGCGCTTATGGGAACTAAGCCTAGATGGAATATTGCTGAACTAGTCTGGACATTAATGGCTGTACCAAAGCATAGATTCATGACATGGTTAGCAGTTCAAGGAAGATTACTTACACAGGAAAGAAAGTTGAGACTGCAGATTCATGTGGAGGATACTGCATGTTGTTTATGTGAGGAAAAAGTAATGGAGACTAATGTTGATCTCTTTGAAGATTGCAAATGAACATCAACTGTGTGGCAAGCTATGCACCAATGGACAGAAGTACCAGTGCATAATATTGGTATTGTACAGGTCCTGGAAAACATAAAAGGGAATCGTTGGAAGCAATTCAAAAAAGAGATCATGGCAGCTATCTGTGGAGCAATCATATACCACACTTGGCGTGCTAGGAATTGGAGGAGATTTAGAGACATACGTGTACATACGGAAGAGGCAGTAACACAGATAAAGAAGGAAATCAGTGAAAGATTACACTTACTTAGTAGTTCTAAGAGAGCAAATAAATGTAGACAATTTATTCAGCATTTGTTATGTAACTAGGTATTTTGTTTTGTTAGAGGCCTATTCTCTGTTTCAGAAATAGGTGCTCTTTTATTTGTGTATGTTCTTTGGTGGTTATGGTAATATTTTACAGTTGTTATCAAAAAAAAATATTTGTCTAGAAATACTTCTAGGCGTATTTGTTCATAAAAACTTTATCCACCTAGCATATATAACTCTATTTGTCGACACATTATTTTTGTCAATATATTTTAGTTGACTTCTTTAAAAATCTTATACTCTCCCTTTCAAGTCAAGGATAGATGCCACGATAGAGATGAGACACGGCTATGGAGAAGAGTGGATGTTACTGTTGGAATGAATTAATTTAATAGTGATAATTTTAACATTTAACCTAAAGAATTTAACAGTTAAAAATAAATATTTACTTTTACTCCAACTACACCATAAAATAAATATTTAATTTTGAAATAATTAACAAATAAAAATGAACACACGAATAACAAATACTAATACTCAATTAATAATTCACTGTCTGAGGAGTATAACATTATTTTGCCTTATACGTTAAAAAACACATCCAGACAAGTACCGTAATCGAAGTTAGATCTGTAATAATCACTAGATTAATTTATCCTAATTGCTATCCTACAAAGTGAAAACATTTTTTTTAAAAAAACTGGATTTCTGTAACATTATTATAAAATGTAATAAATTTAATTTTATTAAAATAAATGAAAATAAAATTTAGACCCTAAGCACACGTGACACCAGAGATATTTTGAATCCTCATTGGATCGTGTGCCTGATTAAATTAATTAATCTAAGTGAAAGCCAAGTTAAAAAAAATGCTACCAACATGGTTGGTGCAGTGGCAGGACTATTCTATCCTTAGCTAAAGGTCTCGATTCAAGTCTTAATTATGAAAAAAATCATGTTGGAGCACTACCCTCGAATGGGTTATATAGGGCATAATTTAAATTTAATCAAAGCTCCAATGCAAATTTCGAATGAACACTGAATAGCGGGAAACCAAATAAAAAAATAATGCCAAAATTTAAACATAGTGTGCATTAAAAGAGCATCTAGATTCCAAACTCCTTTATTGCAGTATGAAATTTTTTGGCTCCACTTGCAATAATTCAACTTCAACTTGTAAAAGAAATTAAAGAAATGTCTATTGAATTCAAATTGTTAGATTTGTTAGGCTATGACCAAAACAGTGGCTCTCTTTGAAAAACTTTATAGTATATTAATTGTTCAAATTTGTACAGAGCAAAAAATGAGTTATGTTGATTGTGACTTTACTATATGCATTTAGGCTTGAAATATTGTTAGATGAAAATACATTTAATGTATATACATGTAACCCCACTGGCATTGGTATATGGAAAAAAAATGGTGGTCCTTATAGATTATGAAATGTGAATTTATATGAGATTTGATTTTCTAATTTACTTCAAATGTTATCTTAGTTATATAGTTGTAACTTTTTACACAGGAAATCAGTAAAAGTAATATTTATAGGATATGTAAGTGAAATACAAAACTATTTATTGCGTCATTTTCTTTTATTCAAGTCATAAATGAGCACAAGAGATTTATTTTTGTGTTTTGTTCTTCGAAAAGTGAAAAATAATTAGTTTCCTTATTCTTTATGTTAATCCGGACCGAAAGCACAACACAAATGACAAGCACGTAAGCACAGATTTTCTGTCTTTTCTTTCCCTTCCTAGACAATGAATGGAAATCTGAGTTTGTAAAAGGGAAAGAGATAGATGTGGTGGAGACACAAGCAGGGGCGGCTCAATGTAATCGAAGGCCTAAAATGAAATTTCAATTGAAGGCCTAAAATCTAAACAAATTTCAGATGTGTTTATTTTAAATTTATCTTTCTTACACTTTTCAAATGCAAATTATTACTTAGAATTTTTTTATGAATGATTTCTTCAATTTATTTTTTCAATTATTAGTTTCGGAAATGATTTTATCAATTCAACACTGAATTTTTTTTATTTCACTAAGACAATTATTATATGAATTAAACATAATATAAGTAATAAGTTGACAAATTTTAAATAAAGATAATAGTTAGAACAAAATGGGGTCAAAGAAAATAAAGTAACATAATTTTTTTAAATACTTTTTATTATAAATAATCATTTTTTATAATAAAAATAATTAACACACACTTTATTCTTGGTAAATTTTGAGGCCCCCTAAAATTGGGGGCCGAAGGCATATGCCTTAATTATCAAAGCATAGAGCCGGCACTGGACACAAGTCGAGGTGATGAATCACTATCACTCTAATCATTCATATTATGTTCAGCCGGAGGACAATCTTTCTAATATACATGTAATGATTTCCTTCTCTTTGGTGATTTCTGTCAATGAAATCTTTTGACGAGCATATTGAACTATTCATGCGACTGAAACCCTCACAGTACAAACACAACGACGCAATTAATAGAGGCACACTCTACTATTGAAGGAATAATCCATCGTGTGAACCTCCTACTAGGTAGGGGGGTGGGGGCTAAGCCAAAAGCAAGAGAAACAATGTGGTTAAAGTATGACCTAGCTATCAATGAATAGAGGAAAAATCACGAGAAATTAGGGTTCAAATCTTTGCAAAAAATGAAATATATTTGGTGATTTCCCATCAAAATCTTAATAGATAGAGTTACCTAATACATATATTATTGAGAGTTAGTAAGTACTAGATAAATTAATCGAGGAACACGTAAGCTAATTTAAAAGTAGCTCCACCAAGCAAACAATGTTCTTTGGCCTTTAGAAAAAGTCCCCAATTGAGAGCTCTTTCCAGCTTTGAAGATGTTGTATAAAACTTGCAATGCCAAAAAGAAAAAGGGCGTAAAATGGGGTTCACCTCCAAGGTCACAGGCAGCAAGTAATATGCTTTTCTCAGCAAAAATTGCTTACTTTTAAGTCCCCTTAGATCTCAGTCAAAGTTGCTATTTTGCAATGCCAACAAAGACTACTAACTTGTCTCCTCTTCTTTTAAGGTAAGTTATTTGTCCGTGCACTTTTCAACTTCCCTCTTCACCTTCACTTTTTTTAATCTGCTTTGCTTTTCTTGGTCCAAGATATGAGTACG
>NW_026028158.1:0-556 GCF_019186545.1 Solanum stenotomum | reverse complement strand
TTCTTTTCCTTCAATAGTTCAACTTCGCTCGACAATTCCTCAACAGTACCCACCAAAAAAAAGTTTAGTAATAATAACACATGATAATATTAATTAATTAATAATTGTGTGTTGGTATGAAATGATAATGCAATGGCAGTTGCTAGAAGAATCACATGCATATATCACAGGTCAGCAAATCAGAAATATACGATCATATATGATTTTATTTTATTTTGTGAATCAAAGTAAGGTAGCAACGAGTTAATTACCAACGTGAGTTGTGGTACACTGGTGGGAGTGCTTCACCCTTAACCAGAGGTCTCGAGTTCAAGCTCCGGATATGGAGAAAATCCTGTTGGGAGTGCCACCCCCAAATGGGCCCCTGCAGTGCGCGGTCCGAATTTCGTCGGAGCTCCAATGTGGGCTTCGAACACCGAGTGAGGAAAACCAAAAAAAAAAAAAACAAGTTAATAAATCACATGTTCATGAGAGAGTTTTGAGAAAATAAAAAATACTAATTAAGACCAATTATAATATATAATACTGTCATGATTAAAAAAATATTATTGCAAGC
>NW_026028157.1:0-282 GCF_019186545.1 Solanum stenotomum | reverse complement strand
GAGGTCTGAGTCTTTGGCAGAGCCAGTTCGTGTTTCGACCCCGGTGGGTCAGTCCTTAGTAGTGGATCAGATATTGCGATCTTGCTTAGTGACTATCCAGGGTTGTGATACTAGAGTTGACCTTATTCTGCTAGATATGGTTGATTTTGATGTGATTCTGGGCATGGATTGGTTATCTCCCTACCATGCGGTCTTGGATTGCTATGCTAAGACCGTTACTTTAGCCATGCCTGGCATTTCCCCAGTGTTGTGGAAGGGTGCTTATAGTCACACACCGACAGG
>NW_026028156.1:0-576 GCF_019186545.1 Solanum stenotomum | reverse complement strand
GATAGTTCACAGATGGGTTCTTCTGGCGGAGGTAGCCGACCTCCAGCTCTCAGTCGAAAGTCCCAGGGGTGCTATGCGTGTGGCGAGTTAGATCATTGGGCCCGCGAGTGTCCCCATCGCAGGTTAGCCTTACCCGCTCCACAGGGAGCTAGGCATGCGCCAACGCCAGCACCTCCAGCTAGAGGCAGAGGCCAGAGACAGGACCGTAGGGGTGGTCACCAGGGTATACGGGGTGGTCCCCGAGGAGGCAGATTAGGGGGCAGAACCGATGCACAGGGTAGGGAAGTCCAGGCCCACTTTAATGCAGCTCCAGCTAGAGCAGATGCTGAGACCTCGGACGATGTGATCACAGGTACAGTGTTATTATGCCATCAGCCCGCATCCGCCTTATTTGATCTAGGCTCTACTTATTCATATATATATGTTTATTGTCCTCCTCGATTGAGTATGATCCCAGAGCTATTGGTTGAGCCGTTGCATGTTTCAACCCCGGTAGGTGATTCTTTAGTAGTGGATCAGGTATTTAGATCCTGTGTGGTGACTATTTTGAAGTGAGACACTAGGGTTGATCTTATT
>NW_026028155.1:0-505 GCF_019186545.1 Solanum stenotomum | reverse complement strand
ACTCGGGAATCTCCATACCAGGGACGTAAAAACCAAATCTGACATTCATATATAGTGCCTGCATGCACCGTGAAGAGAACGTTATTTGTCAAGAATCATATGTGACCTTAGCTAGTTGGAGTACAAATAAAAAAGCCCCTCCATGAAGAGTTGTGGCTTGGAAGTATACATAGCTCGAGCATCTGCTTCAACAATGAATCAACCATGGAGGTGTGCTGTTTATTTTTTACTAGTTGACGACAGTTTCTGAATGAAGCATCACTCAACATTGGATATTTGGTTAGTTGATCAATACTCATCAAAGATGTGCATTCATTAGCATATATCCCTTTTATACTCGGAGGAAGTTCCGGTAAACTCTCAAGCCTCCCACAACCAAGCAATTTAAGGGTTTTAAGTCGAGTGAGACGACTTATGCTTGCAGCCGGAATATTGGAAAAATTGTTACCATCGAGAATCAGTCTCTCCAAAGACGGAAAGAACCCAAGATTACTTAAAATGCCTC
>NW_026028154.1:0-797 GCF_019186545.1 Solanum stenotomum | reverse complement strand
TTTCCTTTTATTTTTTTTATCATATTTCCGTTCGCGCGTAAGAATCATTAAAGCGCGTTTCTGGGAAAATCGGCACCCGCAAACCGCATTTAGGAAGTTTGGTTGCGTAGATCTCGAAAAATACGCGGATTCAAAAAAAAATCGCCTGAAACGGACACCCGAGGCCCGAGTTATGGCCGTTTGAAGTTTCCTAAATTCAAAGCCACCTTCCACCTTTAAGATGCTGAATTTCAAATGGCCGTAACTTACGGCTCGAATGTCCGTTTGACGCAATCTTTTTTTTGAAACCTTGTATTTTTTTGAGACCTATATGAAGAACCCATCGCCTTTGTCAGAATTTCCATTTATTTTTTTCGTCATATTTCGACGCGCGTAGGAATCAGTAAAAGGCGTTTTTGGGAAAATCGGCACGCGCAAACCGCCTTTAGGCAGTTTGGTTGCGTAGATCTCGAAAAAATACGCGGATTCAAAAAAAAAATCGCCTGAAACGGACATCTCTGGCCCGAGTTATGGCCGTTTGAAGTTTCCCAAATTCAAAGCCACCTTCCACCTTTAAGATGCTGAATTTCGAATGGCCATAACTTTCGGCTCGAACGTCCGTTTGACGCAATCTTTTTTTTGAAACCTCGTATTTTTTTGAGACCTATATGAAGAACCCATCGCCTTTGTCTGAATTTCCTTTTATTTTTTTCATCATATTTCGACGCGCATAAGAATTAGTAAAAGGCATTTTTTGGAAAATTGGCACGCGCAAACCGCCTTTAGGCACTTTGGTTGCGTAGGTCTCGAAAATATAC
>NW_026028153.1:0-793 GCF_019186545.1 Solanum stenotomum | reverse complement strand
GGATGATCTTCATTACTATCCCCAAACTAGATTAGAAGAGGGCAGTGATCAAATCTATTCCGAGCAAGGTGTTGGATTGTAGTGGACATGAAAAGCTCTTCCCATTCATTGTTGATTAAAAGTCTATCCAATCTTTCCCACATTTTGCTGCTCACTTTTTTGTGAATTTTAAACCATGAGAAGTTGTTAGCAAAGTAACCAGCATCCATAAGCATACAATCATCTATATAGTTGATGAAAGGCATGCTATCCCTGATGTTGAAAGGATTTCCACCTTTCATTTCTTCCGTAGATATGATGGTGTTGAAATCACCACATACTGCCCATGGAAATGTAACACTCCGTATCCGAAAATAGATCAGATTGCAGATTTCTGGTGTTGCAGGTGGCACTCATGGGCACCATCCACGAAGCGTAGGAGGACCCACGGACCGTAGGAGGACCCACAGTCCGTCCTGCAGGTCCGTGGTTCGTGTCAGCAACCTCCCCCAGAACTCAGCCAGAAATTCGGCCAAGTGTTGACCCACGGCCGGACCTACGGTCCGTAAGTCAGGTCACGGACCGTGGTTCGTGTCCGTGGATCGATGCCCCTAAAGCCCAGCTTCAGTCCTGATTGACGGTTGACCAGCATGGACCGTCATTCGATGCACGGTTCGTAGGTCTGACCGTAGGTTAAAGTCAGCAGCCAGTTCAATGAAAATTGTCGAGTGGGTCAACTTCAGATGGTCATAACTTTTAGCACAAAAGTAATTGTGTCCCATGACTTATGATATGATAGATAATTGAATCCTCT
>NW_026028152.1:0-592 GCF_019186545.1 Solanum stenotomum | reverse complement strand
GTGCGCGTGCTTCAACAGTTTGGTCAAGTACAAGTAATCCCTCTTCAAGCAAACATGAGGGTTTCTGAAATTTCCTTCAGACCAAACTTTGAGGTCCCTAGATCCAGAGAGATTCTTCATGAATGGAACAATATTCTTACGATAGATATAGGAAATGGGCCAGAAAGAGAAATTCCAGAATATCAGGTGTGGCTTTGAGAAGATTGCAATAATATAAGTCCAGAAGGCGAACAAGGTTTTGAGGATATTGGGACGACGATCTGGATAAGACATTCTCATCTTGGAACCAAAGTGGTCACTCCTGAAATGTGGGCTCAAATGGAAACTATAATGCAATATTTGGAAAATGCGGGAGCAGGGCCTACCAACGTGGGAGCGTCATCTTCACTTCCTCCACCAGCATGATTGATAACAAATTTAGGCCGAGTCTTAGATTTGTCTTTATATTGTATCATTTTTTATGTATTTTTAGTTTATTCTTTCTTTGTCGTACCATTTTATTTGTATTTAATGAATATTGGTCTTTGTTTTCCTAACTCAATTTGTCACAAATTAATGGCTTGAATCAATCTATCATAATCACGTTATGTCT
>NW_026028151.1:0-1548 GCF_019186545.1 Solanum stenotomum | reverse complement strand
TTCTGATTTAGTTGATTTGATTTTGGTACAATTGAACGTCGATCTTACAAAAAAGTGTATGAAAATCAAATACACTGTCGAAGGTAACGACACGCCTATGGAAATACGTAACGACATGGGTGTGCGCGTATATGTTCAGTTGAAAAAGATCAACACTCAATTTGGAGTATATCCCTTATGTGTAAGTATTTTCGATATTAATATAGTATATTCTGATTCTGGAGAAACTTCTATTGAAGGTGATGTATTGCAACTTGAATACAATCAAGAATTAATTGGTACGAATAATACATTACCAATTGTCCCAATATTTGGCGATCAACCAGTATTAACAACTCGACAAATATTTATAAATGAACGCAAATCCTCAACGAGCAGGATCTCAGTGATCAAATAAATAAAATTCAAATTCAATATTCCAAAATTAAGAAAAATAATGAAAATTTAAAACTAGTGTCAATAGATGAAGCAACACTATACATGTAGGATGTAGTGTGAAATATGTAGTAACTAGAAGATAAAATACATAAAATCACCCTTTAACTTTATAACAAAACTTACTTTAACCCTTTAATTTTGTAGGCATTTGAATACCCCTTATTCTAATTTAAAGTGAATAAAACTTTTTCAAAGTGCTTTTGCGGAAAAACTACTTGTTTAGTATATAGAAAACACCTTCACCGTACCAAAAATACTTATTTTCTCCTAAAAGTTTAATCAAGATCTTTATTTTTCTTAACTAAGCACTTTTAGCTTTTAAAAAATTTGACTAAATAAACTAGACGTTAATCATAAAAAAAAATGTTTAGATTACAAAATGATTGCAAGTTTTTTCTAGTGGGAAAGGGGGGAGGGGGAGAGTGGATATTTTTACTTTTACAAAGAAATTATTTGAGTTTTTTTTAAGTGAGTAAGACCTTATTTGTTTGTACTTAATGGATGTCTGAATTTGAATGATTCAAATGCTAGGCCATTAAGTGCGTTTGAAAAGGTTTGAATTCACAATTTAAACTCTTTTATTTTTGAAGAAAATAATTATACTCCATATTTTAAAAAAATAAAATAATCCAAGCCTCTGTCATTCTCAAATATTTCCCTTAAAGCTTTTAGTTTTTGTTCTTGCTTATTTTTATCAAGAATTTTAATAAAAATTATTTGATTAAAATATAAAATAACTTCATAAATATATGTTAATGACATATTAATAAACTTTTTATTTAATTTTAACGTAAAAGATTTGACAACATTATTTTCACTCGACGGCAGGTGTCTATATATTACTATATTATAGAAGAGTCTAGGAATGACTATCAATGTTCCAATAAGATCACTACTAATGTCCAGTATATTTACCAAAATATATAAGTGGGCCTCATCACCTTTCACTTAAATACTACATATTATATATTATTAATTACTATACTATAAATCACTACTAATATCCAATATATTTATCAAACTATATAAGTGGGCCCCACCACCTTCCACTTAAATACTACATATTATATATTAATTACTAAACTATAAATGACTTAAATACTCCATATC
>NW_026028150.1:0-257 GCF_019186545.1 Solanum stenotomum | reverse complement strand
AACCCTAAACCTTTGGCCAACCCTAAACTTAAAGAAACCATAAAAAAAACCCTTAAAACCTTATAAAACCCTAAAACTAAAAAATCCTTAAGAAAATCATAAGCCCTTATAAACCTGAAAAAAACTCAATCAAAATCTATAAACCTAAAACCCTAAGCCATAAACCAAGAAATAGAACGTACGCTAAAAAACTCGACGAAACACTAAACTGTAAACCCTAGGAAATTATAAACCTTAAACCCTTATAAATCCTAATA
>NW_026028149.1:0-258 GCF_019186545.1 Solanum stenotomum | reverse complement strand
GCTCAAGGGCTACAATATTGATAGTGCTCACCAAATCACCATAAGTAAGATTGCCATAAGGAATATTACCATTGTTGCGATCTTGGATTTTTGTTCTTACCTTATCTGCAAAGAGAGGGGGCAAGCCACTGATGAATAGTTCTTTCCAGAAATCCAAATTGCAATCTGGACGAATCATGACCTTACTGAGAAAGGCATGTTTATAATAGATGAATTTGTCTAAATTTGGGCAACTTAGATTGCTTAGGATCTGGAGAC
>NW_026028148.1:0-668 GCF_019186545.1 Solanum stenotomum | reverse complement strand
GAAAACTATTCCCAAACGGATCAAAACAGGACATAAGACTGTGGATTGTATGTTCATTGGATATGCTACAAATAGTAAAGCATGTTGATTTATGGTTCATAAGTCTGAACCGTCGGATAGTCAAGTGAAAGGTCTAAACGACCTTGGAAAGAACCAAAGGGAAATGTACTTAATAAAGAGATTCAGAGGTGTAGCAAATGTCAATGGACAAATTACTTCCTCCGGGTTTGATTTTGTAACATTTCTTCTTGAAAATGAGTCCATATATTCAAAGAAGATGTGTCTTCTGTGACTCATCCTTTTTGGAAAGAGGCTGTCAATAGTAGGATAAATTTAATCTTGAGCAACCACACTTGAGAGTTGGTTGATCTTCCTCCAAGAAATAAACCTTTGGGTTCAAAATGGATCTACAAAAGGAAAAGAAAGTTGATGAAACTATTGATAAATACAAAGCAAGACTTGTTGTCATAGATTTTAGACAATAAGAAAGCCTTGATTATTTTGAAACATAATAGCCACTAACTAGGATTACATCAATTCAGATGTTAATTACGCTAGTTGCGATATATGGCCTTCAAATTCGTCAAAATGGATGTGAAAACATTTTTTTTTAAAATGGAGAATTGGAGAAAGAAATTTGCATGGAACAACCCGAGGGCTTTGTGGTT
>NW_026028147.1:0-431 GCF_019186545.1 Solanum stenotomum | reverse complement strand
GGACCCGTGAGTGAGGTAGATATCGCGAATCGTCCTACCATGCAATCAGCTCCAAGCCCAGCTAGAAAGAGCGACCCGGGGACACCCAGCCAGCAGCACACTCCCAGCCCAGCTAGAAAGAGAGGCCCGGGGGCGATCGCCGATATCACCGAGTCTACCTAGACAGCGATACGTTCCCAGCCCAGCTAGAAAGAACAACCCCGGGGGTGATGGTATCTCCAAGAGGATCCAATCCCACAACAACCACCGCAGAACGCCGTCCACTCTAAGAAATCACAGAAAAGGCTCCAAGCCTATACTATCTCAATCCCACGCCTCGAGTGATGCACTAAACCTTCGAGAATGCGTCGGAACCGCAGAATAAGAAGGAGAAGATACAGAAGTGCAGCAAGTAGCGATAACTCCTAATCTAAGGTTCAAACTATCAGACT
>NW_026028146.1:0-2014 GCF_019186545.1 Solanum stenotomum | reverse complement strand
TAGTGCCATTTGCTCTTTATGTGAAATGCCCTTTGATTCATCAACTAGTATTCCAAAATAATCACCATCCAAGTCTTTGATGATAGCTATCCACAATTTCTTTTGGAATTGTTGAACAAATCATCATATCATTTTTTGGAGCATGTTGTAATATCACCTTTTCCACATCCGGACGATTAACCCCATGAAATTTCAAAAGTTCAAGAAAAAGACCTTTGTAATCGGAATCTTCACTCTCATCATGACCACGAAATGGCAATCCATTTCTTAAGAGAAACCTTACCACATTGATTGAGGCATTTAAACGAATTTGATAATCACTTTTTGTTTTTTCACTTTGCTTGTGAAGAGAAGATTGAATTGATTGACGTTGATTCGCAAAATCAAGCATCCTATTCAAACATTTGTTATGAATACTATTCACCTCACCAACATGCAATCGAATCCTTTCCGGACCATGGTTCCAATTCTTAAAACCATCTTGTGTAAATGATTTTCCCGCATTACCACGACTTTTAAATTCATTCTTGAAGAGATAACAACACAAATAAAATATAGCATCATCATCTATGCTATATTCCAACCAAGCAGAATTTGGAGCATTAAACCACTCAGGATTAAATTGCCGATTACTAGTCCCAAATGTTGTTTTAGGATATACACGAAGTTTTGGTTGATAAGGCCCCATCAAAATATAATGTCTCCTCACAACATCTCTAATATTAGAATCATATTCAAAGATGGGTTTTCTTTCTCCGGGATCCCGTTTGAGAGATCCAACCCCAAGAATACAATCAACATTTGAAGAAGAAGATGTAATTGTCTCTCTTTGAGCTTCTGGAGCTACATGTGAACTAACAGATAGACCGCTACTAGAACGTGGTTTCTTAATCAAAAATTTATCCATTTAGATATTCAAGGATAAATGTTCCTATAAATTCAAATAACTATTCAACTTAGTCACAAATTTAACTAGCAAATTTAAAATAAAATAAGAGAATCACATATCTTTCACAATAAAAAATAAGGGAATCGCACCCTTGCAAGTTCAAATAAAATAGAGGAATCACAATCCTTGCAAGTGTAACTAAAATAGAGGAATTACACCCCTTTCACATTTAACAATAAGAAAATCACACATTCATAATAAAAAGAGGACTTATGCCTCTTTTGCATTCGAAATCACATATTCATAGAAAGAAGAGGAATCACACCCCTTTCACATTTAAAAAAATAAGGGAATCACACCCCTTTCACATTAAAAAAAATAAGGGAATCACACCCCTTTCACATTAAAAAAAAGAAATCACACCCTTCAAAATTGATAATATAAGATGAAACACATTTCTTACAAGTTACATCCGCAAAATATGTAAGTTTGAGATAATCAATTCTTTAGCTATTGATGATTTCCTATTATAAGTAATGACAAGATTTTTTTATATGAAAACCCTAAAATTAAAGTGATATATACATATATTTTTTTTTTTTTTTGTCTTGTTAGTTTGTATATTAAAAAGAGAAATCATAAACTAAAATTACCTTAAACTTTGACAATGATGATTTCTCTAAATTCTTAACTTGAAGTTGGAGACTTGAAGCTTCTTCTTTGTGTGGAAAATAGAAAACAAATTTGAAGAGAGAAGAAAAATATTGTTGGAACTTGGAAAGTGTGTGGAAAGGAAACTTTTGAAGTCTTTGACTTTTAGAACTTTCAGAATTTAGCTTCTTTTTTTTTTTAAATGAAAAATGTGTTTTTAGTTAATAAAAATAAATTGCAGCGAATTGGGGCTGCCTGGGATCGAACCTGCGACCTGTGAGTTGAAATCTTGCAGTGGTACCAGTGAATCATCCAACCATTTTGAGAACGGGTTCAACAAGTTTTAATTTAATATATTCTTTAATAATTATAGAAGTAATATATCGAGTTTAGTCGGATGACCACGGGTTCGGATGACCCAAAATTAGTACATAAATTCGCCCCTGGCTAATATAGTAACTGAATCAAAGGAAA
>NW_026028145.1:0-735 GCF_019186545.1 Solanum stenotomum | reverse complement strand
TCGAATTGTGATTGTGAATAATTGTTTGAATAGATTATCGCGATCCGGACTATACTCGGAAAGGAAAGGCTCAAGTCAAGTAACTTTTGGAGTTCGTTTTAAGGCAAGTGGCTTCCAAACTTTGTAAAACTCTTAGACTACGCATGATTACTTTTCTAATTGTGTTGGGGAGTAATGGGGATTGAGGATGAGTTTTATTTGTTGATTGAAATTGTTGTAAATGAAAGATGGGGAATAAATCGAGCTAAATGTGTTATATGTGACTTGAATTTGTTGAATAAGTCATGTGATAACTGATATTGAGGGGATAGAAGAGCATGAGTAGGCTATGATTGATACAGACATTGATGTTGAGACAGATGATGTGTAATACTATGATGTGGTCGTGATAGATTGAGACAAGTGATGTGTAATACTATGATGTGATCGTGATATGGTTGTGATTGAGACAGGTGATGTGTAATACTATGATGTGGTCGTGATATGGTTGGGATTGAGACAGGTGATGTGTAATACTATGATGTGGTCGTGATATGGTTGTTATTGAGACATATGATGTGTAATACTATGATGTGATCGTGATATGATTGTGATTGATGACATGTGCATATTCATTATTCATCCCATGTGTGAACTATCTGTTGCATGAGTTCTGAGACACTGATATGAAGATGGATGGATATGAGACACAGTTGAGACTAGCTCTGACTAGCGATTTGGATGCCGATGGGATCT
>NW_026028144.1:0-802 GCF_019186545.1 Solanum stenotomum | reverse complement strand
ATCACAGGTACAGTGTTATTATGCCAGTAGCCCGCCTTGGCTTTATTTGATCCAGGCTCTACTTTTTCGTATGTTTCTGTTTACTATGCCTCTCGATTGAGTATGATGTCTGAGCCTCTGGTAGCGCCGTTGCGTGTGTCGACCCCCGTGGGTTAGTCTTTAGTAGTGGATCAGGTATTTCGATCTTGCTTAGTTACTATCCAGGGGCGTGACACCCGGGCTGACCTTATATTGCTTGACATGGTTGATTTTGATGTGATTCTGGGCATGGATTGGTTATCCCCTTATCGCGCTGTTTTAGATTGCTTTACTAAGACCGTTACCTTAGCCATTCCCGGTATTCCTCCGGTGGTGTGGCAGGGATCTCGTGGTAGCACACCAGTTGGGGTTATCTCTTTTATTCGTGCTAGGAGGCTAGTGGCTAGCGGATGCTTATCATATTTGGCCTATGTACGTGATGTGAGTAGGGAGGTTCCTCCGGTTGAGTCAGTTCCTGTTGTTCGTGACTTCATAGATGTATTTCCTACTGATCTACCTGGCCTACCCCCAGAGCGTGATGTTGATTTTCCGATTGAGCTTGAGCCAGGTACTCGCCCTATTTCTATTCTGCCATATCGGATGGCTCCTGCAGAGCTCAAGGAGCTCAGTGTTCAGCTTCAGGATCTCTTGGGTAAGGGATTCATTCGGCCTAGTGTATCGCCTTGGGGTGCCCCAGTCCTCTTCGTGAAGAAGAAGGACGGTACTATGCGATTGTGTATTGACTACAGGCAGCTTAACAAGGTGACGGTGAAGAACCGTTACC
>NW_026028143.1:0-3595 GCF_019186545.1 Solanum stenotomum | reverse complement strand
TATTATTACTAAATCTTCGTAATTTCTCCCAAAATTACATTTTTTTTAATCTGATGTTGTTCATCCCTCTTTATTTTACTATGTTCATCTCTTTTCCTTAGCCCATATTCTTAACACCTGCTTCTTTAACCACACTCTAGGATACACTAAGGCTGGCAACGGAACCGGGAGGTTTCGGTACCGGTTTCGGTCCGTTCCGCTCCGTTATTGGTTCCGTCTCGATTCTGGATAGTACCGGTTCCGTTCGGTATTGTGCCGGTCCGGGAGGGGTAACCAGACAAAAACCGAGATTTACCGGTTCGTCCCGGTCCGATTAGTCCTGGTTCCGGTCCGATTTGGAACATTTTTTTTTAATCTGAAATTTCAAAATTTTTAGCCGTTGAGAGCCATTGGGCAACGGGTTTTGGGCCCCACCAACGGCTCTTTCACCCCCATAACTTCCATTTACACCTCCCTACCCCCCAAACTTTTTTTAATACCCCAACCTTCTTAAAACTACATTTTTTAACTATAAATACCCCTAATCTTTCATTCTTTTCACTCACAAAAATACCTTCTAATCTCTCTACTCTCTACTCTCTAAATTCTCTTATTCTCGTTAAAATTACGAATTTGGTCTTTGGAAATTGTTCAAAATTCAACTTTCAATTTTCGGCTTCCGCCTTCCGCCTTCTGGTCATACACATCTACTTTTTTAAGTAGACGTTTGGTACATTTGTTCCAACTCAATTTTCATTTAGTTATTTATTTGTTTGCATTTAATTATTTATTTTGTGAGTAATTAATCTCTAGTCTCTACTTATTTAGTTGTTGATTTGTTTAAAACTTTGCTAATCATTTTCGTATTATATATAATTTATTCACTTTTTATATTTGAATATGGATTTTGGAGAAAACATTATTGAAAAGGGTAAAACAACCATAGTTAATTCGTTCACTAATTTATCTAGCTCAAAATCCAAGAAAAATAAAAAAACCGGTAGTACTTCTCAATCTAAAGCTAAAAGAACTTCTCAATTAAGAATAAATACAGATGATTATACGCATGTTGATGAAACTATTTTTAATATTGATAGTAATAGTGGATTAGATCCTTATCATGAACATTTACAAAGAAGATTTGGTAATTTTGAAGAGGAATTACCTGAAGATGATGTACATGATGATGTTAATGCTTATGTTGATAGTTTTGATAATAATGTTGATGAATATGATGTTGATGAAACTGAGCCACCGTCGGCTACTAGTCCCACTCCCAATCCCTCTTCCCCGGCTCTCGCTCCCTTTCGTTGTCTTGCTCCCGTTTCCCCCGTGCATCCTAGGACTAAGGTAGAACGCGCTAAAAAATCAGTTGTGTGGCAATTTATGACTCAGAATGAAGATAAAACACAAGCTATTTGTAATAAATGTAAACATAGAATGAATCATAAAACTGTAGGAAAACAGGGTAGGACCGGACATTTGAGTAATCATTTAATGTCATGTAGTAAAAATGAATTTTTGCATGCTAAAGTTGTAGCCGAAGCTAAAAAAAATGGTATCACCCTTCCTGAAAATGTAGGAGTAGAGGGCTCTAATATGGGCCAAACACAATTAAATCCTTCTATTGTTTCTGGTTCTAGTATACAACGGTCATATAGTAGAGAAAAAGATCTTGAAGAATTAGCTAAAATGATTGTTGTTATGGGTTTGCCATTTAGTTGTGCTGAAAATCCCGGTTTTATTCACTATATTCAAATTGTGTATAATCCACATTTTAAAGGTTTTACTAGAAATACAATTAAAAAGGCTATCTTTGATTATCAAGTTCAACATTTTCAATATCTTCGTTGTTTATTTTATTATAACAATTGTAAAATAGCTATTACTTCTGATATGAGCCGTAGTGTAAATGGTAATGATTATTTCACTATTACTGCGCATTGGATTGATGAAAATTGGACTTTGCAAAAAAGAATTTTAGGTTATAAATGTTGTGAAATGCATAAAACTGGTAGTTATATAGCTCAAACAATTATAGATGTTTTGCAAAACTATGGAATTTGTGATAAAATAAGTAGTGTCACATTAGATAATGCTTCTAATAATAGAACTGCTGTTGAAATACTAAAACCGTCTCTTTTCCCTATTTATATTGATGGTTTTCATATTAGATGTGCTGCACACATATATGATGGTATAGCAATGTATGATGATGGTTGCACAAAAGTTGAAACTGCATGTCATTTTATTTTTAAATGTCAAGTTAAGTCTAGACGTAGAGATTTTGAAAATCGTTGTCGTGAATTTAATCTTCCACCTAGAAAAATTCCAAAATCAGTGTGTACTAGATGGAATTCTTTATTTGAAATGCTTGAAGTTGCTTATGAATATAGGAAACCTTTACAAATGGTTTGGAATGCTCATAATTCAAATATGACATATAGACTTGATGATAATGATTGGAATGACAAAAAGAACTTATAGAATTCCTAAAAGTTTTTTATTTAACTACAAAAAAAATATCTGCACTTTATTATCCAACTATTTGCTCTGTTTTACCTAATATTTGTGCTATTTCTACTAAATTTTATAAATTCAAAAATAAACCAAGATTTGAAGAATCTGTTAAGAAAATGATTGAAAAATTTAAAAAATATTTTAGTCGTATTCCTCAAATTTATTTAACTGTTTGTTTGTTAAACCCACATTACAAAGATGAAGGTGCATCACGAATGGTTGATAAAATATATTTTAATTTGGGTATTGATAGTGAAGATGATGAAACACCTAGTTGTCAAGATGTTAAAGATAGTATAAAAATTGAAGCTAGAAAATTGTACGACTTGTATAATTATAATATAAGGAATGTAGTACATAACGAAGAGCCTCAAAGTTCTAGGAGTAGATATAATAATGAAGATGATATTGATGATATGATAGATTGTATTATTGAACTTTCTCATAATGATAGAAATGATTTTGATGTATATATTAATCAAAATACAGAACCTACTACTATTGATCTTCTAGAATGGTGGAGCAATCGCGGCCAAGGATTTCCAAAACTACAACCGGTTGCTTGAGATGTGTTAGCTATTCAAGCATCTTCAGTATCTTCGAAAGGCGCTTTTAGTGCAGCAAGATTTCAAATTGGAGAGCATAGATATTCATTAGCAGCAGATAGCTTGGAGATATCCATACTATTTAGAGATTGGATTAATGGCGAGAGAAGGAGTTATGGTCGTCCACCTTTACCGACCAAATTTGAAAATGACGTTGATGAAATAATGCAAGATTTTAGTGATGACGGCATTGATGCAATGGAAGAACTAGCTGATCAACCAATTCCAGAGCATGTTACTAGAGAAATGTTAAATGATTTAAAAAAAGATTTCCTTGGTAGCATGAACTATTAAATTTAAATGTCTATTAGTATGAGTATAATAATTTGAGGTCTAATTCAAACAGAACCCTTCCTAGAAGGTGGCTGTGTAGATTAGATTTTTTAATACTCTACTAATATTTTGTAACTCAACTTGTACTATTTAATTAATATTAATAAAAGTATAGGCTATTCGCCTTAATTGTTTTTTTATTATTGTCTTCAAAAGTT
>NW_026028142.1:0-3603 GCF_019186545.1 Solanum stenotomum | reverse complement strand
CCTCATCAATTGAGGTAGAAAAAATAAACCTTTTTGGAAAGTGTTTTGAACATTTTCCATTTTGCATGCAAGGAGATGATTTTCTAACTGAACCACATGGCCATGCATCATAAAGTTTGTAATAGCCACATAATAATCCAGATCAAGTAATTTATTTGGTAATTCAGCTGAAATAATATCATCAATATCACCAATATTTGGAGATTTATTATGTAGAAATAGCAAAATATGCGCATGAGGCAATCCACGCTTTTGAAATTCAATAGTATAAATCACTGAATCAAAGGATAAATATGCTATTATTTTTTATTACTGTTTCAAATTAAAAATAAACAATTGTGGTATAATAATAAGGCAATAATATACCTGCTTTTACTTGTCCAAAAACTTTGTTGTCTCGCAAATCCTTTATCAGTTGATCTAATTTGACTTTAAAGACTCTCGTTATAATGTTTGGCCGATCTTCTGGAGCCAATCCCCTACTGTTCACAAATCTAGTGATCTCAGGCCATTTAGGATTGCAAGTAAATGTAATAAATAGATCAGGATATCCAGCCCATTTACATATTGACATTGCATCTTGATAATTTTGCAACATGTAACGTGTACCTCCAGTGAAAGAAGAAGATAATATTACTCTTTGTCCTTTAGAAGAAGGTTGAGTGTCTCCCTATAAAACAGCTTCTTGTAATCCCTTATAAAAGTCTGCTCTCAAATGTGTTTGATGGAGCCTATGAAATAGCAATCGAGAAGATTCTATCATTGTATATCCATCTACCAAGAATTGCTGAAATAATCTTTTAGCCGATACAATTGTTGGTACTTCATTCTTCCTTTCTTGAATTTTGTATGAAAAGTATTCAAGAGAGCTAACATATTTCCTTCCATCAGATAATTCATCAATTCCATTTAAAGGAATATCTTCTCTATATCCATCTTCACCAAATGGAAAAAGTAATGGATATTGCAAACCTAAGTATGCTGCATTCAATTCACTTATTCTCTTAAGTTGTCTAGAATGACTTTCAATTATTATATCTCTGTCAGAACTGGTTGGTTCAAAATCACCAACCACCAAAGCTGCTACCTCAGAAACTGTTGGAAAATTGTACCTTCTTCCATCTGATCCTCTTTTTCCTATCAATCTTAGTTTAACATCTGCACTTTGATCAATTTGAAATCTATCTCTTACCATCCGAAAAGATTTTGTAAGCACATTGTGTTGATCTAGCATTTCCTTGATATCATTAACAATTTGAGCATGAATTTGTCTGTTGCTTTCACTACGACTAAAAAAAATAGTTATATAAATAAAAGTGATTAATAATTACAATTAATTGAACGTTGTAAAATTTATATATACTATAAATACTTACTTGATAACATTAATTCTATTTTGCACCTCATTTTCTGTATCATATATATACAATTGTGCAAATTTTGGAGTAGATCCCTTGGTAGGTAATAAGCTTCCAATTTTATGATAATTCTGTCCAGATAATCTGAATGTTCTTGGCCCTTTTGTTTGATTGACAGATGCATAAATTTTTCCTCCCATTGATGTAAATGAAAACATAGAATTATAAATTCTTATATTCTCTCTGAAATGACGACTTTTGTCACCTAAATTAATTTTATGTTATTCAAACATTTAAAAGAATATATTCTTATAATAATGTAGTAATTTGATAAATAATTTCAATTACCTGATCCAAATAATAATTCCTTTAGCAGTGTAGGAGGATCCTTAGGATTTGGAAACTTTATCTTTCCCTTACCGCAACACAAAGTAAAAACAGGTTTTATTTTTTTGTATCTCTTCTCAATTCTTTCTTCATACCAGAAGTACGCACCGCAATGTTCACACTCATAAGTAGGATCTCCCATATCCCAATAATCTAATAGTATTTCATTTAAAATTTAAAAGATAGAGTTTAATTATTTATTGTAGAAAAATCATAAATCAATTTGTGGATGAAATGTAATATTGAAACAAATACCTTGATTGTAAATTCTACCACCTTCAATTTCATCCCCTATAAATATAAAAAAATGTAAAAAAATTATTACTATACAAAATTTTGCACATTAATAAATTATAAGAACATAAAATGTGTTTTAAGTATAGATTCATACCTTCCAGCATATCTTCATATTCATTTTCATAAATATTTTGCTCATTTGATTGAACATTAGAATGTTCCACGGAAAATGCATTTTCATCCACCATTATATGTTTACCTTTAGATTGCCTTGAATTTGAAGAAGAACTACTTGGCAAATCTAGCATAAAGGAATATGCATTAACTAATGTACTTTCAATGGAGTAACAAATCAGTCTACTTTATTAGTTTATCATCACTAAGTTAATCACTTTGTACTAAATAATTTTACAAAGTTAAATGACAATTGTGAATGTATTGCCACTAAATCTATCTATATATAATAGGAGAAGAAAAAAGTGTCACGTGTCAGTACCACAAAAATTCAGCAATTTTAAATTTTTTTAAAAATTTGTATTTAAAATTAACAAAAAAGAAGAAGAAGTAACCAACTAAATTTTTATTTAAAAACTGATTATTAAAAAAAAAAAGGTTAAAAATTGTGGATATTCGTAGGTGAAATGAGTGGGTTTTTTTATTTTTTAATGGGATAGTTTCTTTTTTATTTTTTTATAAATTTATTTTAAATTAATAATCAAAAAATAAAAACTTAAAACTGATTATCAAAAAAAAATTATAAAAATAAGTTAAAATTGTGGATCTGATTACGTTAAATGGGGTTTTTTTTTTTCATTTTTTAAAATATATTAAATTATATCCATATAACACACCTTAGTTAATAATATGAAGAAAAAACTTCCAATCCAAAAAAAATTAAAATGAAAAGAACCAACATCCATTAAATAATCAATTTAAAATTTGAATTTCAAATATTAACTAATCTTATCCCTTAAAAAACGTCTAAACTTCCTAACCCACATCTTTTTTAAAAAAATACTACTTAAACTACATCATCCACACCTTTTTAAACCAATTCATCAAAAATGTGTAAAACAAAAATCACATTCAAACAAAAATCCAAAGCCTTATTGTTTGTTGGGAGCCGAACGATCATGCCAATTTCTGCATTTCAGGCCATTATGATGAAACTTTAGTTCAACCTAATCTTCAAAGATCAACTTCCATTTTACTTATTGCCAAGTCAAGAGTGTAAGATTGACAATATTGACCAGTTTTTAAAGTATTTATTTCTTTTTTGTTTTCTTTTTTTATCAAGAAAATATGTTCTATATGGAGATCTTAGATATATTTTATCTGAATCAAAAATTGAACCAAATTGATTAAATTAATTCATTTTAAGCATAATTCATGGCTTATGAACTTTCTTTCGTATTTTTCCTCATTTCATTGCAGATGATTTATAAAGGAGGAAAAATCTGTCATTTATTTTTTTATTGAATGTCTTATTTATGTCATTAACATTGCAATTTGCAATAAAATAATTCATTTAAGCAAAATTTATGGCTTATGAATTATCGTTGATATTCAGGAGATAGAAATTGAATCATTATGATATTTTATTTTTATTTTTATATTTTAT
>NW_026028141.1:0-804 GCF_019186545.1 Solanum stenotomum | reverse complement strand
GATTAGTTACAGCTTGACTCAGAATTCTGATTGCCTTTCTAAACTCGGCATTAGAAACTTCCCCTTGATGTTGCACTCCCGGTGCATAAGGCAACTCTTGCTCATCAACATAACATCTAGGAAGACGCCCTCTGCCAACTCTTTGTGGAGGCATAACTATTTGAAACACGCGCAAGCATGAATTAGAAATAATTTTTTTAGAGATAAACTCTAACGCACGAGATGAGTGTGAAAGATGGGAGAAATCTTCCTAAATGTTGCAGCCTCCCAATTATAGATGTGGCGCTCTTCACACCGATAACTAGGACTCTACAGACACGGCTTCATAGACTCCCTAGGACTCTTGAACTCTGTGCTCTGATACAAGTTTGTCACGCCCTGAGCTTACACCCTGGACGTGGCCGGCACTCGAAGACCATTGCTGGCCCCAAGCGAACCCTTGGCCTGGCTTCTTAACTCAGCGGAAACCTAACTCAACAGAATAACTCCATGCAATGCAAGGACATAAAACAACTTAACTGATAAAATCTGGCCCAAAATGGCAACTCGAGTCTCAAAATAGAATATTTACATAAATACATAGATGAGAGACTCAATACTAACTGACTGACTGTCTATGAAGCCTCTAAAATACTGAGATGGATGTTGGGACAGACCCCGCAACATCCTAATAAAACAAAACTAAGAGAACAAAATAACCGAGTCCTCCGGAAAGCAAGGAGGCTCACCACTGACTCTGGAGTACTCAACTGGATCAACGGCGTACCGGATACTGGCCTTGGGTACCTGTGTCTGCATCGTCAT
>NW_026028140.1:0-576 GCF_019186545.1 Solanum stenotomum | reverse complement strand
GCCAAAAGGCGGTTTGCGCATCCCGATTTTCCCAAAAACGCGTTTTACTGATTCTTACGCGCGAGCGGAAATATGATGAAAAAAATAAAAGGAAATTCAGACAAAGGCGATGGGTTCCTCATATAGATCTCGAAGAAATACGAGGTTTCAAAAAAAAGATTGCGTCAAACGGACGTTCGAGCCGAAAGTTACGGCCGTTTGAAATTCAGCATCTTAAAGGTGGAAGGTGGCTTTGAATTTAGGAAACTTCAAACGGCCATAACTCGGGCCTCGGGTGTCCGTTTCAGGAGATTGTTTTTTTAAATGCTCGTATTTTTTCGAGATCTACGCAACGAAACTGCCCAAAGGCGGTTTGCGCGTGCCGAATTTCCCAAAAACGCGTTTTACTGATTCCTACGCGCGAGCGGAAATATGATGAAAAAAATAAAAGGAAATTCACACAAAGGCGATGGGTTCCTCATATAGATCTCGAAAAAATACGAGGTTTCAAAAAAAAGATTGCGTCAAACGGACGTTCCAGCCGAAAGTTACGGCCGTTTGAAATTCGTGTATTTTTTCGAGATCTACGCAACCAAA
>NW_026028139.1:0-1451 GCF_019186545.1 Solanum stenotomum | reverse complement strand
GCGGGTGAACAGTAAAAATGCTCACTGGGAATTGCATTTCCTGCCGGACAGATTTTACGAAAATGGGGATAACTTCTTCGTCCGAACTCCGAATGAGGTGAAACAAAGTGCGTTAGGTAGCTAACTCAAAGGGGTTTCCATGTATATGTTATGGGCCACCCAATTATTTGTGTGCTAGGAGATATGNGTAGACCCTCGAAAAAGGCTTCACTTGGAAATTTCGGATTTTGATACGGTTGCTCTAAAATTTGGGTTAGACCCATTTCCCACTCAATTTGACCCCCTAAACAAGAATATGAAGTCGAATTTTTAAAAAATGAAACGGATTTTTTTGATATAGCTAAACAAGTTTCCGGTATCTTTCGAAGCACATTTTTAAGAACTTTTTGGGTCATTTCAATATCTCCCCCTTGGGAACATTCGTCCCCGAATGTGGAGGAGACGTACAAGGCAAGACTTAGTAAGAACATATCAGCCCCAACATGAATGCAAAAATTTGATTTAAACATCACTTCAAGATTTCAAACTTAGTATAAAGCATCCATAACTCATCAATTTAAACATATATGCACATTAATGATTCAGGGGCTGAAATGTAAGACTCAATGGAGTACAAGGACTTTATTTAATACCTTAGGCTTGAGTGGAGTTGAATAGAGAAGGATAACGTCTTTGCATGTCCGCTTCGGCCTCCCAAGTAGCACTCTCCACTTGTTGATTTCTCCAAAGCACCTTAACGGATGCCACTTCTTTGTTCCTCAACCTTTTAACTTGTCTATCTAAGATCTGAACCGGGACTTCTTCATACGTCAAATTATCTTCTACAACACCCACAACCTCAAGAGGTATAATAGCGTTAGGATCACCAACACATTTCCTCAACATCGATACATGGAATACCGGATGAACTAATTCCATCTCCTTGGGCAACGCCAACTCATATGCTACTTTACCAACCCTTCTTATTATCTCATAAGGACCGACATACCTAGGACTTAATTTCCCCTTCTTACCAAAACGAACCACACCTTTCATTGGAGAAACTTTCAAATAAACCCAATCACCCACTTTGAATTCAAGATCCCGTCTCCTCACATCGGCATAAGACTTTTGACGACTTTGGGCTGTTTTCAACCTCTCCCTAATCATCCTTACCTTTTCAAGAGCATCCATGACTAGATCCGAACCCAACAAGGCCACCTCTCCAACTTCAAACCACCCAACCGGTGACCTACACCGTCTACCATAAAGTGCCTCAAAAGGAGCCATACCGATACTAGAATGATAACTATTGTTGTATGCAAATTCAATCAAAGGAAGATGATCAACCCAACTACCTTTCAACTCCAATACACAAGCTCTAAGCATATCCTCCAAGGTTTGAATTATTCTTTCGGCTTGGCCATCCATTTGAGGGTGGAAGGTCGTGCTAAGATTTACCTTTGTACCAA
>NW_026028138.1:0-269 GCF_019186545.1 Solanum stenotomum | reverse complement strand
AAGGGGGGAATTTGTGAAACAAATTGTATGAATTCAATAAGTAATCAATAAACAAAAGTCAATTTCGATTGTTATCAAGATGAGAAAATTAACTAGGGTAGACGTGTTCCCCACAAGCTCATAACGCAGTAATCCTAGTAATCGCAATCCTTTCCTAGTGTGTTACATGCAAAGTGATAAGTTAGGTATTTCTAAATCCTTGATCTGGCATCTAGAAAATTTCACCCCGTACCTTGATCCAGCTGTGTGTGTATAAATTACTAACCCTT
>NW_026028137.1:0-4087 GCF_019186545.1 Solanum stenotomum | reverse complement strand
TGTTATAGTCTATGAATTTTTGGTGATACATGATCTCAATTTGTTTTTGATCAAAAATTTTAATGGACGTCTGTTATGACCTTATTAATCGTTTGATACGATGTATAAGAATATTACTAAATAGAATATATAAATAATGTTTGTATTAGTTATACCCGTCAAATTAAGGATACAGATCACACGCAGAAGACAAGTGTTAAATAAAATAGGAAAAATTACCTATATACACACCTTTTCTTTCCATAATTCCCATTATTCCCTACCATTTCTAAAATTTTCCAAAATCCCTTATTTTCCTTCTAAAACTAATATGCCGGATACATAACTCACAATTTCAAAAATCAAAGTTTATCACTTCCTGATTTCACTCCACAAATCTCTCCCCATTTTCTTATCAGTTAATTTTTTCATTACTTTTGAAATTCAAAATCAAGTCTCTATCCTGTCAAAACTAATCCAACGTGAAATAGGTAATCTGTTCATCTCTTCAAACTATTTGTTCATCCTTTATTTTTCATTTTTTTCTTCTTCAAAACGTTGAATCATATGGATGATGCACCATCTTTTAGTCTTGGTTTTACACAATTAAACTCAAATAACACTCGTCGTGTTTTTGATTCCGAAGATATTGCTTGGATTGAAAACAGATAAAAAAACTGCACAATCCATTAATAATGGCGAAAATAAACATTGAGAAGTTGAAGAAAGAGCATGTAATACCAAATTTGTCGTGAGATGGAGAGCACTGATATTATATGTGAATAACAATGGAGGACGAGATGAGATGGGAATATTATATGGCTCAGTCGGAGATTTATAAGTTTTCTGTTGAAGAAATTTCCGAAAAGTGATGAGGTGCGAGTTTACTGAATCTGCTGAAAGTTTATCATTACTAAAAACATAAGCTCAGTAGAACTTATATATCAGATGGTTTTTTTTAAAAAAAATCTATCAATTTTTATAACTTTTTTTGTAGTTAACCACAAATCATACATAAACAACAAAATTCATGTTTCATATTGTAATGTATCAACATTTAAGTGTAACCAGTTAGTATGCCGATCTTCTTTTATTGATTGTTGAATGTGTTTCGATTAGTTAATCAAACAATGATACATTAATAAAAATATAATATTTCATATTGTAATGTATCAATATTTAAGCTTAATTAGTTGATACACTAAACCCTAATTTTGTTCATTATTTAAGGAGTTGTTGTAATTTTCTGAAATTATAGATAAAAAGATGATGTTTAATAGTGTATCATTCAAAACTTGTATTTTTTTAGTATGCATCAGATACAAAAGTTTGCTAAAATGTATCAGATACAAACATAAGATAAATGACAAGTTACTAATTTAATTGTACTTCTTTGTTTGTATCATGCTTAAGGGTTGGAAAAAATTTGTATCATGTTCAACTGGTGGGCTTTTTGTATCATGTGTGGAGTTGTTGTAATTATGTGAAATTATTGATACAAAAATAATGTTTATTGGTGTATCATTCAAAACATGTACTATTCAGTGTGTATCAGATACACAAAGTTCACTAAAATGTATCAGGTACACACATTAGATACATTGCAAGTTATTAATTTAAGTGTAGTCAATTATTTTGTATCATGTTTAAGCACTGGGTAATTTTTGTATAATATTCAACTAGTGGGCATTTAGAATTAGATACAAATATCTGTCAGATTGTTTAGATCATCAATTGGTATTGAGTATCAATCACTCTTTTTTATCATTATGTATCAATTAAACATTAAGATACTTTGTAGTTACAATTATGTATCATAGGATTAACTTGACATGTTTCTCATGATAATGCCTTTGTTGAGTTCCTTAGTGACGAAATCAACATCCCATCAAATAATTTTCGAGCTGATTATCTTCACACAAGATATGAAGCATTATTATGGAGATATGATACCCAAAAGGCAAAGTCAGACTATGTCAGCGATAAAAATGATCCTCTAAAATCCAAGGGTCGCTTCACTCCATTGCAGCAAGATGATTTGGTTCTTGTCTAATAACGATTATGTATCAACGAATATACACCCTTTGATGTTTTATTTCTTTTTTTAAGACAATTTTACTTAGGCTTTAGAGTGTTACTCTAAAAACTGTTTCATGTCCTTTTCTAAATTTGAATATTTTTTGTTTTTGATTATATCATGTAAATTCTTATATTTTGTGTTTTAATTATAGTGTCATTGATACATAACATATCATATGATACTTAAATCTTTCACATTATTCATTTGAAGTTTAGAAACATNATTTTGTTTCTTTTTTTAAGACAATTTTACTTAGGCTTTAGAGTGTTACTCTAAAAACTGTTTCATGTCATTTTCTGAATTTGAATATTTTTTGTTATTGATTATATCATGTAAATTCTTATATTTTGTATTTTAATTATAGTGTCGTTGATACATAACATATCATATGATACTTAAATCTTTCACATTATTCATTTGAAGTTCAGAAACATAAGTATCAGATTCAAAACTAATTTAATCAATTATATATAAATGAAAATTGTGTTTGTTTGATACATTACGTGTATATGGTGTTTCACACTAATTGAACATGATACAAAAGAAAAGTTCAGAAACACATAATCAATTTTTCACTTAATGTATATGATACAATGATATGAGTCTTATATATGCATACAAATTACATAATTATGTATCAGATTCACATAGGTTATTATTAGATAACTTAGATATGAGTTTTATCAATGCTTGTAGATTTACATAAGGTAATTATGTATCAAATAAATTACCCACACATAAAATTAAACTATTTTTTATACAAAATAGCAAAATTCACATATATTGTATCGATACTTCACATTGTTAACAATTCAAGCTACTTTATTGAAATATAAAAGTGCAAAATTCATATAATTGAAAAATTATTCAACATGAACATGAATATCTTATATAAATTCAATGATTCACTTTTCTTTGGGGAAAAAAGTACAAGTCCTACGGTTGTGACATTCGTGTCCACAACGTCCACAACAACTCGTGTATCTCTACTTTTAAAACAGTTAGATACATGTATCTCTCCTTTAATGATACATGTATCTCGTGATCAAAATATGGTATAGAAAGTAATATTACAAACTATTGTGAATCTTAGTAATTAGGATCTAAAGTAGTGATATTTATGTATTAATGTAGCTGATATATATTCACTGCAATGTAGTAATTAGTGGGGATGCATATCTGTAATATCTTGCTCTTCAAAACAACAATTGTGTCTGCACAAGATATTTCGTCTAGTTGAAATCTCCCACAATTACATATTTTTCAAGGCAAACAATGTATCTTCTTCCAGATTCATAAACTAAAAGAATAAATTCAGACGATGCAACAACCTAAAAAAATTAAACAAGTCAATGATACATTAAATGAAATACCATTTTTTGATGTTTTTGAAGTAAGACTAATCAAAGTTTTCTAATGGTTCAAGCTTTCACAAACATGAAAAGATAGAAAAGAACATGTTTGAGTTCTGATCGAGGCAAATTGGACATGGCAAAGAACTGGATGACATCTCCACTAGTAAGACATCCATCTCCATCTGTATCAAATTAACAACCCCATCATTCAAAAATTATTTCTTTTTTCTCTTATTTGCACAAAAACACTAAAAAAATTATCAGAATCAGCAAAATTGAACCATTGTTGATAAATCTTCTCGTGTTCTTTTGAACATCGATTAATGGGGCTTGATAGATCGCCGGATGTAGCATCAATGTAGATCTCCATCCATCTTGTATGTTGTATCATTGACGGATTTGAGATTCCATCACTTTTGTAACCTTCATAACTCACCTATTCATCCAAATTCTTGAATGCCTCAATAAAATCGATATATTCATCTTGTCTCAGCAACTTTTTCGAGTTTTTTTTTTAAATTACCATATTTTTTCAATATTAATGGTTGTTCAATGGAGAAGATGTAATTTGAAATTTGGAATTTGTGATATGTTACCTATTGAGATATGGACTAATAAGAATCAATTAGGCGATAATCAAGGAAGTTAAAATAAGTAAAATAAATTTTACGTG
>NW_026028136.1:0-258 GCF_019186545.1 Solanum stenotomum | reverse complement strand
TGTAGTTAGCTTATAGATTACTTTAGTTCGTTCTTTCTACACTCGCATGCATTCCATTGTTACTTAGATTTCCGTTCTTGACCTCTGTTTGTGTTATTCCTTATTTTCATATTGCCTTTACTTTTCAAGTTCAGTCGGCCTATGATGCCTACTGGGTACCTGTTGTTTTGGTACTCATGCTACGCTCTACATCTGTTTCGTGATGCAGGTCCGAGCATCAGTGGCAAGCATTGATCTAGTTTGGAGTAGTCTGATCCG
>NW_026028135.1:0-214 GCF_019186545.1 Solanum stenotomum | reverse complement strand
CTCTTATCACTTAGGCCATGCTCTTCAAGATAGGGGCACCTAGCCCATAATGCAGATGTTTGGGCTTCCCAACTAGAGGCCGAGGTGTCTTGGATGATTGAACGAGCAATTTTAGCTGCTTTGATACCCCTCCGGACATCTATTGACGCTCTCACGGCAAGATTAGAAACTTGTGAGAGTCGATATAGGATTACTACTGAGGTTACGGCTTTGA
>NW_026028134.1:0-9494 GCF_019186545.1 Solanum stenotomum | reverse complement strand
AATGCACACACGTATACGCGAATGTATTCAGAAAAAAAAACTAGCAAAATGCATGAATGAGTATATCATGGAAGACGAGAGGGAGTTGCTCGGATGGTAAGCACCCTTCACTTCCAACCCAAAGGTTGCGAGTTCGAGCCACCAAGGGATCAAAAGGGGTGGGAGCTCCTAGGGAGGGTAAAAAAAAAGAGTATATCATGGAAAACCTAACCGTGAATCATTAGAACCTCACAGTTAAAGTGTCACGTCCCGAGCCTACACCCTGGACGCGGCCATCACTTGATAATCATCGCTGATTCCCAAGCGAACCCTTAGCTTTACTGACTACTTAGTGGAAGATTTACTCAAGCAACATGGGAGCTTCAAATGCATGATTAAACTTTATAGTTTAAAATAAAACTTAACTCAAATGAACATCTGGAAATACTTAGTAAGTTACAATCAACTATCTCAAAAACTCAGAACATCTCAACAAAAAGGGGAAATAATGAGAGACTTCTTAATATTTAACTATGAAGCCTCTAATACTAGAATAGATGTCGGGACAGAACCCTCAACAACTTAACCAAAGCAGAAAATAGATGTGAAGCCCTCCAAAAAGCAAAGAGGCTCACCAAAACTAGCTGGAGTGCAAATGGTATTAACGAAACGCCTATTGATGACCCTGAACACCTGTATCTGCATCATAAATAAGATGCAGGTCGAATGACATCCAGTATATTGAATGTACAAGCATGTAAAGAGAACTGGAAGCATAGATAACTGTGTTGACACCCAATTTTGGCCTAACATTTTCAAAATTTCGCAAATTTTAAGTTTTACTTATTTAATAGTTCAAAATAATTTTTTTTTATAATTTTAAATAAGTTTATTGATAACTATCCTTATTTATCAAAATTTAGGATTTTTTATCAGTTAATTTTTAAATTGTATTTTTTTTACATGTCATTAGTTACGTTCATTNTTGTCCTATACCTTGTCGGGGTATAGAACACCTCAACTAAGTGGATCCACTAAACTATGCTTAAAAGCGATAAGAAATCGTCTAAAAAGTACGACCCTTTTGGTTGCATGGTTTATGAGGAATGTGAGTTGCTGAACTCATCCCCATATCGGTGCTCAATACTACTCCCAATAAATATATACTCATGCTCAATCTTTAAAACATACTCGAATAAAACGCGTCAAGTTTATGTTGGTCTTTAAGTATTCTACCTTTGATGTATCTAATTTTCTACGTGTTGTTGTTCATGTCACTCTATAATTGTGAGGTCCTTTTTGGAATGTGTCAACCAGTAGAAGAAGAGATGGAGTCTATCAATCATATTCGGAAAGACTAATGAACAAATACACAGTAAAAGTTGTGATAATCTTAATCTATGGCAGATTCAATTTTAATTAGTCGACTAACTGCGTTCATTTGAGCCCTCTTAGACCATCTACAACCCACCTCTATATTTGGAGAGTAAAATAGAGAATGACACTCCAACCCACCTCCAAATCACCCTCTATTCTTCAAATTTAGAGTTGAATAGTAGTTCTCCAAATTTGGAGAACTACTATTCACACTCTCTATTTCACGTTTTCATTATTTTATTATTATTTCTACTTCTCATGTGTTGTCACCAACATCTTTTCAATGGCTTCGTTGTAAAAGGGACGAAGAAGCTAACCACCTTCATAGATTTATTTACAATCAATGCAACAACCAACTTGTTATAATTTGAGGAAAGTGACAAGATATCATTGTGGGAATGTAATTAGGAATATGATTTATAGCAAGAGATCATTATTTGGAATTATAGAACAAGATGAGGAGCAAATTGATGCAGTTTTTACACTTCTTGAATATGTTTATTGTTTTAGTATATCAGATTACTTACCATGGTTAAGTGTTTTTTATTTGGATGGTCACAAGGCAATTATCAAGGAAGCCTATGCTAAAGCAACAAAACATATAGATATTGAAGTTGATCATAGGATTCAAATATGGAAAGATGGCAACAAATCTTTGGAAGAGAACATCCTTGATGTTCTTATCATGCTCAAAGATACAAATGGAAATCCATTGATGAATGTTAAAGAGATTAAGGCACAAGTGCTAGTAAGTATACATTCAATTACTTATACTTTGTTTTATCACCTTTGTCTAATTTTATGATTGATAGACTATCTGATCAAGCTTCAAAATATGCTTATTTTGGAATGAGTTTATAGCTTCATAAAAAATATACTTTTGGAGGATCGTAGCAATTTATGTTTGGCTAATCAATTTAAAAAATATTTTTGTCAATTTGTGTTTGGCTAATTAATTTAAAAAATATTTTTGTTAATATTTGTTAATACAATACTTTATACTTAACTTTTGCTGCTACTCAAAAACACTTATTCTTCTTAAATGTTTGACCAAACACATCATCTCTCTAAAATATGCACTTTTGATAAGTAGTACATTCTCATTCCCTTCTACCTATTAACTCATCATAAAAAATAAAATTTAAACATAAATTATTGCTCATCTCGTCAAAAAGTGTTGACATGGTTACAAACAAATAATGTACAGGAACTCATGCTGGCAACAATGGATAATCCTTCAAATACAGTTGAATGGGCAATTGCAGAAATGTTGAATCAACCAAAGTTAATGCAAAAAGGCTATAGAAGAACTTAACACTGTTGTTGGGATCAATAGATGGGTTCAAGAATCAGACTTGTCAAGGCGAAATTATGTTAAGGCTTGCGTAAATGTCACGATTCAAAAATGGATGTGATGGCACTTGTCTTATCCCGCTGACAAGCCTGCCTAAAACCCAATCGTTTAGATAAAAATGCGGAAATAAAACAAAAGTCCAATAACAATTACTAAAACGGATAACAAGTCGACTTAACTAAATCCCCAAAACCTTGTTGTCACGTGTGCAAGCCTCTGAGTATTACAACTGAATCAAAAGAATAATACAAGCCTCATATGACATTATTTCTACAGTAGAACAAGATCATAATAGGAGTAAGAAGGTTCGCTGAAATGACAAACAACTACCTTACAAACTTCCATAAGAAGCCTCAGACAAGGAGAAGAGAAACTATCACAAAGGTCCGGGCTAGTAACCTACAAAAATGTAGAAGTAAGGGGTGAGTACCAAACCACACGGTACTCAACAAGTAAAATATGGGTACTTCTTACACACCAACCGAACCTCCACAACTACAACCTGCATAAAATCAGCCTAGCCTAACAGTTCACAATTTACATAGCACCCAGCTCAACAACAATCACTTTAACAAATTACATATACACTCAACAACAAACTCAATATTCATCAATCACAATTTCCACAAAAAGGCACTCACAATATCAACAACACACAAGATCAAGTTCATCAAATAGAGGTAATCAAATATCAAGTACTTTCCAACCACCAATAAAACACATAATCATCAAGAATGAAGGATGTCATGGGATGCAATGCAATATGACTCCATAAAATGAAATGTCTCAAAATACCAAGTACTCTCTCAACCGTATATACATGATACTCCTCGGAAATACATCGAGAGTTCATGACCCATGGGGGACTCGCGAGGTCCGTATACCGACACGGTCGATCTCCACGTGTCTGTACGGATGATCTCAACACACTATCATAAATCAAACAAATTCCACATGGACAATCTTCATGTGCCCAAATTATAATCTTAACATCTCACCATCCCCAGCATGGACGATCTCCACGTGTCTACTAACTTATACTCAATCTCATGCCAATGCATATGCACAATATGATTTCAATAAAAAGGATGATGCATCTCAATCAAATATCAATATAATATGTAATCACCTCAGCTATCACAAGTATACGGGTTCAATAAAGAACACAATCACACATAATAAATCCAGTCAATAATATATCAGCTAATGCCCATATGCTTTGGCATTCTAGGACTACAACCCGCATTCTATAGTAATAAACTTTCCATTTATAACACCAGTACTCGTACTAATGCCCATCACACCATTGGTACGAGACCCCATCATTCACCCTTACCCATGGTCTATTCCATTTTTTAAAGTTTTTTTTATTAGAAAAATGTCTTTCAACGAAGTCTTTCAAACCATTCTCAACACATCACACACAAACAATTAATCACATTGCCTTTTATTACCCCTTTTTCATCATTAGAATTAGTCAATGTGGAGAAGTCAACCCTTCACCAAGTCCCATTACTCCCAAACACATACCACAAGAAAATACACAAATTTCATACACTTAACAAGGGTTTAGAAATCCAGTTGCCTCAATCAATCAAGAATTCACTCCGGGACTTGAATCTCCCCCTTCCGTTGAACTTCCAAATCAATGCAATCTATTCAAGTACATGACCACAATAAGATTTCGAAACTAACAACACCCAACTCTATAATCAAGTTCCTAAACTTCAAGCCTAGGGCTAAGTCCAAATTTTTTTTCCAATATCATAAAACTAATGGTATTTATATAAGATTATACCCCTAATATTTAATTATCTATTTCAATATAGAAAAACTTGAATTATACGGTAATTATAAAAAAAATATGGAATCAAAACCACTTATGGAATGATACTTAAACTTACGGAACGATACTTAGGCTTGAGCTAATAGCAGAACGTTGTATGTGCATTTACACTATAATATACCATCCTTCAATGATTGGATTATCATCCCCAATCATTGGTCATAATTACTCTATAATTTATCCACTAAAATTTGCCAACAAGTGACCCATAAATGATACTTGCCCATCAGTTTGAATAAAACAATATTGACAGGGATTGAAGATCAAAACTCCTTAATTACCAGCATATTTTAATAATAATTTAAAAGGAAAAACACATAGCAAATTCGTATTACCTGAAAGTAATCTTTCGATTTCTACGTCGGCTCTTCCCACAAGTAATTTTCGTTCTCTTCTTCTTTTCTTAAGTTGTGATCCATAAATTCTCAACCCTAATAATTTATTTCCCTATATGGTCAAGTGGTATAAATAAATTAAAAACCTGACCCATTAAGCATTAACTAAAATTAGCTATTTAATAATTAACCGTCAATTAATTCACTCTAGTTAAATGAATATTCAAAATTTCCAAATATGACCTTCCGGGTCATGGTGATTACAATGAAAGAGACCTTTCGACTGCACCACGCTATGACTTTTAATGTTCCTCGTGTGTCTGTCTCTGATACCATCGTCGGTGAAAAGTACTTCATCCCTAAAGGGAGTATAGTGCCATTAAGTTGTATTGGACTTGCTCGGAATTCTAGAGTGTGGGAGGATCCATTAAAGTTCAAGTCGGAGCGCCACCTCAGAATGGAAGATGCTGGTGAAGTAGTTCTCACTGATTCAAACTTACGTTTGTCATCATTTAGTACTGGATGACGAAGTTGTCCAGCTGTGAAACTTGGTTCAACAATTACTACAATGTTACTTGCTAGATTTCTTCAAGGATTTACCTAGAATTTACCATGTAATGATTTAAATGAGTCTTCTAAGATTAATCATTTTTTTCCCTTACCATTTCTTGCTCAGGTAAAACCAAGATTAGCTAAGGACATGTATCTCTAAGCTACAATGTTTTTCGTACTCATCTCTCTAAGTTATAGTGTGTGAAATTATTTTTGTTAGGATATATTATTAACCATATGGTTTAAGTTATAGTATTGTCTTTTCATCCTATATATGTAAAGATTGTTATTTTGTTTACTTAATTTAATAAAGTATCATTTGAATAGATCATTGGGTAATTAACATGTGTGTCCTTTACTTATATAGTAGATATTTAGTGTATGAAGTTCCTTATCTCATAAATTTGAAGATTAAAATTATCAGTCCTTATAAATTATAAACCAATATTTACAATGAAAGATAAAACCAGACAAACATCTTGATGATTGTAGCACAAGATTAAATGACAAGCGTGTTACCGGCAAATTAAGTAGCCAGAATAATCAAATATTTTAACTCTTCCCTTTTTTAGAACCAGAGACAAAATTTTATTTTTCAAATGACAGTAATCTGTAAGTGTGGACCAAATACTGAATTAAACTAGTTTGGTTCCATTTTTCAACTTTGATTCGGTATTTTTAAAACAGTTTTTCGGTGTGAATGAAAAATAAAATGAGGGCAAAATCAAAGTAAAAGGCATTTAAAAATTTAAAACAATGTTATGTGATAATGTGTCTAATCATGGAATACTTATAGTACTTAAAAAATTATATTTGTCTTTGTCCAGAATATTGTGACTCCAACTGTTGCTCAAGGAAAACAAGGGTAAAGAAAAATTAATTTACATGACGTACATCAGCAAAAATATATTTAGATTCCTCCTGAAAATTAATATTTGAAGTTAACTATGTGAATTGTAAATTTGTTGCTACTTGAATTTGGCTATGAATGAGATAAAAAAAAATGTATTGGAATACTAATAGACATTTCTTTCTTTCACAGAAATCAAGTCTCTTTCTCCTTGTTCAAATTTACTTTTACTCAAAGAATCAAGGTTTCTTTGTCTTCCATAAACACAAATTTCAATTCCTTTTAATTTAGATCTTTTTAGGGAAATAATTATTGCTACACTCATGGAATGCAAAGACAATTAACACTGCATTAAAAGTGACCATCATTTTCTGTGTACCACAGCTGTAATGGTTGCTATCACAAATGCACATGTTTATTACTTTCTTGTTCTTATTTATTTGTTATATATTTTATTTTTGACAAATTAAGAAAGAATAATTTTTTACTATGGAAAAAATCTTTTTGGCCAAAAAATATGGGTAAAATTTGGCCAGAATGATATTTTATTTATGTTATTTTATCTTTTTAAACATTTTTACCCTTTTAACTTTAATACTTTTTTATCTAAAAAATGGAAAAAAATCAGTTTGTTTTAAAATAAAATAAAAATTATAATTTTTTAAATTTTCTGGACATTTAGCACTTCCCTTTTATTAGTATATCCTTAATTTATTAATATTGAGTTAATATCATTAAAAAATATAGTTAGTAAATATATTTGAAACTCTATCAATAAATATAGAATGGTAAACTCACTATGTTAATTATTATTTTTTAATAGATGTATCAAGTTAAAATTTGACAAATAAATAAGGATTAAAGAAGTAATAGAGTTTAGATGGGTATAAGTTTCTAAGCTCTAAAGTCAATGCAATTACAATAGCTTATACTCACTAACAAATTGTAACATCAATCTAAGAACTCAATTTATGAGTTCAATTCACAAAGAGTGAACCTTAGAGATAGAGAGATATTTTAGAGAAACTTATTAAAATTATATTAGTTTATGAGATAATTATAAATTATCTAAATATATTTTAGTTTATAATATTACGAATCTTACAAAAATTTGGTGCGTTCAGATACATGTATCTCGAGATTTATGGAATTAAAGTATGTGTAATTTATTCTAGATACAATATATTCAAGTAGATTCGCATGTATCTGGCTATATAATAAATTTTGCTTACCTCTCTTCCATATCTTTCGCATGTATCTGGTATCCCAAATACATGTAATCACACCAAACACATGCAAATACATGTATCTAGTCTATATTAAGTGTGATTCATATGTATTTGTGACACATGACTATCTCATTCGCCGCCCTCCCTCTCGCTCACCTTTCTCCCTATTCTAGTTTAACTAGTTTCTAGACTAGCAAGTAATATATATGATATGAGTTTTACTTAACCATAGTGTAATCATTAACAAAAATAAAATAAAATAAAAAAGTACAAGCTAAAATTGATGAACACTCATCCAATTTGAATGGCTTTTTTGTTGAGTGATAAATAATTAATTATTGTTTGAACTACAAAATTGAATAACTGAATTAATTTACTCATTAATATTCAATTCTAACTTTTCAGCTTCTCTAACTTTCTATAGCAATTAATGAAAGGTTTTCAATATTGGTTGATGTAAGTTGTAGCTATCAATTTGAGCCACCAACGATTCATACTAAATTATGATCATTATATTTAATAAATGCAAACATTCTTTTTACTGTGTGAAATTTGTGTATTTATATTTTTATATTAAATTCTCTTATTATATAAGAGATAGTTTGCTGAATCAGACACGTCGACAAGCATGCTTTTTTTTAAAAAAATAATATTTCTTTTGGTCTACTTTAATTTAATTATTAGTGTATAATTTTTTCAAAATTATGAAATTCGATTTAGCTATGACTTTTAATTTTAAATTCAAGAAGACGTGCATGCTTTAGCGTGTTTCGAAAAAAAATACTTTTTTTGTTCTACTTTAATTTAATTAGTGTATAAATTTTTTCAAACTTATGGAATCCGTTTTAGCAATATTTCTTTTGTTCTACTTTAATTTAATTAGTGTATAATTTTTTCGAAATTATGAATCCATTTTAGCTATGACTTTAAATTTTAAATTCAAGAAGACGTGCATGCTTCAGCGTGTTTCAAAAATAAATTCANGCCTCCACATGTTAAAAGACGGAAATTTAGTTTAAGTTTATATAAGTTCTATGTTAAAAATGGCCGATGAAGAAATTACCGTCGATTTTCAAGGCCTCCCATGTTAATAAGACATATTTTTATTTTTAAATTATTTTTTGATTCATTTATTTTTATACATATTTATTTATAACTAACACTTTTACTAAGTGTCTTTACAGGTAACCGGAGGTGCTTCCTATTGAAGTTATTCAAATTAAGTTCGAATTATACTCTTATTTATATTGTATATTATTGACGATAGGCAAATTTAGGCCGATTCTTATATTATTGTTTTATCATATTACTTGTGTATATTGAATGTTTACTATATTTATACATTATTTTATTCTCATCCTCAATTTGAAAAAAAAAATGAATTCAATCGGGACCCACATTTGTGGATTTCGAAGGATGCCTAACCCCTTCCCTTCGAAATAACTTGAACCTCTTACCTGTATTGTATTTTTATATATTTTCAGTTGATATCTATAGTTTTGAGTTTATTGTATTTTTATATACATCTTTGAGTTAGTATATGTTTATTATGAAGCTTTAAACATGTTATCTTTCATTATTGCTTTCATATTGGAATTGAGTTGAGGTGAGTATTGTCTTCCCATGTTATCAGTTAAGTTAGCTATGTTTCAGTTTCCCCATAGATACTCGTACATTCAATGCACTGATGTTATTCGACCTGCACCTTATAATGATGCAAATACAAGTGTTCAGGATCATCAACAGGTGTTTCGTTGAAATCATTTGACATTCCAGTTAGCTTTGGCGAGCCTTCTTATATTCCGGAGGACTTCACCTTTACCTTACAGTTAGTAGTTTTGAGATGACGTGGATCTTGTCCCGATATCCTTCTGTAATAGTAGAGGCTTCATAGATAGATAGAGTTGAGGAGTTTTTCGGTATTTACTTTTTTTGAAAAGTTTCACAAACTATAAATATTTCTATTGAGTAT
>NW_026028133.1:0-372 GCF_019186545.1 Solanum stenotomum | reverse complement strand
TGTTCACTATGTTTATTTACGATAAATGTCAAGCTTGTATGCTTACTATTGCTTTCTTGTATATATCATTTTTCTAGTAATTCATCTATATGTATCTTAAATTCGGTTAAATCATTAAAATTATACTTTAATGATTTTTGGGTTATTATACTGTTATTATCAATTAGCTCAATTTTTACTTTTGTTTTATGTTTTTTCCATCCTTGTAAAGGATCCTCACTATATAATAATTCTAACTTATCTTGAATTATTTTTACTTTATCTATAGAGAATATAATTAATTCTATTTTAGGGTCTTCTTCTTTTATATTTTCTAATTTTTGTGTAATTTTTTCACTTCCTTCTATCCATTCTATTGTTTTTCGTTTTTTA
>NW_026028132.1:0-640 GCF_019186545.1 Solanum stenotomum | reverse complement strand
ATGCATCTAGAATTGGTTTGGGTTGTGTATTAATACAGAATGACAAAGTTATAGCTTATGCCTCCAGACAGTTGAAGGTTCATGAGAAGAACTACCCAACCCATGACTTAGAGCTAGCTGTTGTAGTATTTGCTTTGAAGATATGACGTCATTACTTGTATGGTGTGCATGTCGACATATTCACTGATCACAAGAGCCTTCAATATGTGCTTACTCAGAAAGAGCTTAATCTCAGACAGAGGAGGTGGTTAGAGTTACTCAAGGATTATGACCTGAGCATTCTTTACCACCCAGGTAAGGCTAATGTTGTTGCTGATTCTTTGAGCAGGTTGCCTATGGGTAGCACTGCCCATATTGAAGAAGGAAGGAGAGAGTTAGCAAAAGATATGCACAGACTGGCATGCCTGGGAGTCAGATTTACAGATTCCACAGAAGGAGGAATAGCGGTGACGAGCAGGGCCGAGTTATCATTAATGTCAAAAGTGAAAGAGAAGCAAGATCAAGATCCCATTTTGCTTGAGTTGAAGGCAAATGTTCAGAAGCAAAGAGTATTAGCTTTTGAACAAGGGGGAGATGGTGCATTGAGATATCAAGGTAGATTGTGTGTACCTGTGGTAGATAGACTCCAAGAGAAGATTAT
>NW_026028131.1:0-865 GCF_019186545.1 Solanum stenotomum | reverse complement strand
AAACTTGGGCACCCAACTACTGAATGTCCTGTGGCTAGGAATTATAGAAACAAAAATGTTGGAATAGAAACAAATAATGTTAAAACCAACCAGAGAACTAGAAACAACAATTGGCTGCCAAAATGGGCAAAAAGAAATCTTATTCACCCCTTCTATCATCGAAAAGGATCCAAGCTTGTCTGGGTTCCTAAAACAAACTTTTAAATGTTTGCAGGTAAAAGTGAAAGGAAGCAAGCACTGGTACATGGATAGTGCTTGTTCAAAGCATATGACTGGAGACAAACATAAATTCCTTTCACTTACTGCATTTAAAGGGGGAAATGTTTCATTTGGAGATGGAAAGAAAGGGACAATTGTAGGAGTTGGAAAGATTGGGAAGACTGAATCCAAAGCATTAGAGGAAGTATATCATGTGGATGGGTTAAAGCATAATCTTATCAGCATCTCTCAACTGCGTGACAAAGGTAATAAAGTAATTTTCACTTCTGAAGGTTGCAGGGTTGAGAAGCTAGACAGAAAACAGGTTATCTTAATTGCCAAAAGACACAAAAATGTGTATAAAGTTGATATCATGGGAATGCCTAGCACTACTTTGAAGTGCCTCAGTGCAATTGCTAATGATCCCTTACTATGGCACAAAAGACTTGGGCATGCAAGCTTGAAACAAATAAACAAATTGTTAGAAGAGAAGATGGTTATAGGCTTACCTAAAACAAAATTAAAAAATGACAGCGTTTGTGGTGCATGTGTAAGGGGGAAGCAAGTGAGATCATCATTCACACCAAAGAATCAGGTAAGTACAACCAAATGCCTTGAACTGATTCATATGGACCTATATGGACCTATGAGAGTAAGAAGCATAGGA
>NW_026028130.1:0-1017 GCF_019186545.1 Solanum stenotomum | reverse complement strand
TAATGATTAACTTATAACTATACTATTTGTTGCCATGATTTTCTTCAAACACGACATTTTATGTAATTATGTTGATATTAAATTATTTGTACCTTGATAAATTTGTATGGAGAAGAAAAGAAAACCCCAAATTATGCATTCTTTTCAAAGAGACTATAGAGTGCTAAATCCAAAACAATTTTTTTGGCATCTTTCAAAAATTAAATAAACGTGAAAAAAGATTTCATTATATGATTTTTACCCTTTTAAAATCTTATATAATAAAATAACTAGTAAAATTACCCGCGCTTCGCGCGGGAATTTAATATTACAAAATTTATATATAAAATAATACTTAAAACCTATCAGTCATTCAAACTGAAACACTATATTATCTTATATACAAGATTATTATTGTCCATACTCCTTCATACCAAACACACGAAAGAAGTATTGCATTTTGAAATTAAGTACTTAATTATGTATAATGATTAACTTATAACTATACTATTTCTTGCCATGATTTTCTTCAAACACGACATTTTGTGTAATTATATTGATATTAAATTATTTGTACCTTGATAAATTTTTATGGAGAAGAAAAGAAAACCCCAAATTATGCATTCTTTTCAAAGAGACTATAGAGTGCTAAATCCAAAACAATTTTTTTGGTATCTTTCACAAATTAAATAAACATGAAAAAAGATTTCACTATATGATTTGTACCCTTTTAAAATCTTATATTATAAAATAACTAGTAAAATTACTCGCGCTTTGCGTGGAAATTTAATATTACAAAATTTATAAAATAATACTTAAAATCTATCAGTCATTCAAACTGAAACACTATATTGTCTTACATACAAGATTACGTAGTAACAAACATTAATAATGTAAAGGAAAATGAAAATTATAATATCTTATCATTTATCCTTAATAACATAAGCATAAATTAATGACTGTAAAAATACATACCAGGATCTGTAACATAAGCGATTGTGTCAGTGAGTCACGCAACAGGAGCAAAGTACACAAATA
>NW_026028129.1:0-394 GCF_019186545.1 Solanum stenotomum | reverse complement strand
CATCGCCCATGTCTGAATTTCCTTTTATTCTTTTCATCATATTTCCTCTCGCGCGTAAGAATCAGTAAAACGCGTTTCTGGGAAAATCGGCACGCGCAAACCGCCTTTAGGCAGTTTGGTTGCGTAGGTTTCGAAAAAATACGCGGATTCAAAAAAANAAAAAAAAATCGCCTGAAACGGACACCCGAGGCCCGAGTTATGGCCGTTTGAAGTTTCCTAAATCCAAGGCCACCTTCCACCTTTAAGATGCTGAATTTCAAACGGCCGTAACTTTCGGTTCGAACGTCCGTTTGACGCAATCTTTTTTTTGAAACCTCGTATTTTTTCGAGATCTATATGAGGAACCCATCGCCCTTGTCTGAATTACCTTTTATTTGTTTCATCATATTTCCGC
>NW_026028128.1:0-212 GCF_019186545.1 Solanum stenotomum | reverse complement strand
ATCTTTAGTTAGGCTGAAGTAAGATATTGTTGTTGATGAACTTATAGATTTATTTCCTTTTCAAATTTTGTAATTCCTACTGGTAATAAATAAAACTATTTTTTTACCAAAAAAAACTAGCAGATTAAAGAACTAGTATAACATATAGAAGATATATATATATATATATATATATATATATATATGTGCAGGAAATGTCCAAATTTAAAGGC
>NW_026028127.1:0-228 GCF_019186545.1 Solanum stenotomum | reverse complement strand
TCAACTGGCTCCTAAGATAAGGTCTTAAAAAACGTCCAAGTAAAATTTTGGCAAAAATGAGGTCGAAATTCTGGATCACCAAAAAATTCAAGGACTATAGCACACAAAAATTAGTAAAATGGGGGTTTACCAACTATAGGGCTCATTTGAGCTTGAAAATGGGTCATTCTGGCCGTGAGGGCCAACTGGCTCCATAGCTAAGGTCTTAACGGACATCCAGGTAAAATT
>NW_026028126.1:0-261 GCF_019186545.1 Solanum stenotomum | reverse complement strand
TATTTTTATGTTGCATGCATGATGGGCTACTAGTTTTGAGTCTTTAATTCCGTAAGGTGTCTAGATCGTCATTCGAGGATGAATGTTCCCAAAGGGGAGATAATGTAACACTCTGGAAAATAGTAGGTTAAACTAGAGCCTAAACGAGAGGGTTAACATTAAGAGTTAAGGGCAAGAGCCAAGGGAATTGGGTGAGGGCAGTGACAAGGGGGCCAAGGCTGCTCAGAAACTTGGCCCAAAGCACTGCCCCATCTCCACGAA
>NW_026028125.1:0-645 GCF_019186545.1 Solanum stenotomum | reverse complement strand
CTCTATAGCCAAAAATTATGATTTTCAAGAGTGAAGATGAAAATCTGATTGTTTTGAGCTTTTTATTAGTCAAGAAATTCGTTGATGGTTTTCTTGGAGGTAAAAAGACAAAAACCGATTATTTTCAATATTTTCCCGTCGGCTAATTCGTAACAGCACTGTATAGGTTACTAAAATAGTCATAACTTTTTACTCAGATATTGGATTGACGTGAAATTGGTGGGGTTGGAAAGTAGATTCAATTACCTTTAATTGGATAGGTTATGGCTCACGTAACTCTTAGTATTCTAAGAGATATGGTCGTTTAAAGTTGACCTAAGCAGAATCTTACTTCAAAACTTAATGAAACTTCAAGAACACTTATCAAGAACTCATCAATAACTCTAATCTTTAAATTTCAAGAACGAAATTACGCTGAATAAATCATGATTGGCGTGTGGGTGAAAGAACCCAACACTATGGAAGCTTACATACCTCTTAGGGATTAAACACATGGCGAAAATCCGCAACAAGATGCAAGAATCTCGACGAACGCTTTCATCCTTTCTCTTTTCTCCTCTTTTCTCTTCTTCTTTTCTCTTCTTGAATTCTCAACTAAAACCCTAGGGCGTATTTTCGGATTATAAAACTGAACCTAATAGGATT
>NW_026028124.1:0-506 GCF_019186545.1 Solanum stenotomum | reverse complement strand
ATTGATGGGTGTATACACCATAAAAACATTTTTTCAAGTTGGAAATCCTTTAAAATTTTGATTGGTTGGGATAAGAGTGTTACTTAGTGTATAACATTGACCTAAAGGTGAAGATTCATAAAACTTTTGATTAGTTAGGATAAGAGTATTGCTTGGTGTATAGACCTTGACAAAAACATTTCAAGTCAAAATTTCATTTTTCATTAGTTAGGATAAAATTGTTATTTGATTTATGCACCATATTGTATATTAACTTGACGATGATCAAACTTATATTTTAATAATTCTAATAAATTTACATATTACCAAGTCAATGCACGAGCCATTGCAAAGAAAATCTCAAATAAAAACAATAGAAAAATTCTATCACAAAAGTGGCTCGTATATACCTCTACTATACCAAAAGTGGCTCACATTTATTCCTGTCACTATAAAAGTGGCTCACATATACATTTTCATCTAACGGAAGTGGAAAAAATATTTTTTAATTAACTTTTTTGATTTTT
>NW_026028123.1:0-3048 GCF_019186545.1 Solanum stenotomum | reverse complement strand
TGTTGGCCTATTGATGTTATGTTGTAAAGGTAATGTCCTTATCTAAGGTAATCTTGAGGAACACTTAAGTGTGCTTGAAGAGGTTGTATGGGCGGTCAGTTCTTGTCTTACTCAAGTGTGTCTTAAGATTATGTTAGGTAGAGGTCCTATGGTAATGAAATGACATGTGTTCTTTTAAAGTTAAGCATGAGTTGTATATGGACATATGTTGATTATATGTATGGTGGGCTATGGTCTTATATGTTAATGTTGACTTGTATTATGTCTCTTATACTTGTAAAGGAAAGGTTTTATCAAATTGATATGAAAACATTTAATCTTTGAAAATGTCCTTTTTGACATGTTTTTGCATGGTCTCCTTACTTAGTACTTAATTGTGCTAACCCCTTTCTTTCCCTTTTTTGAACTAAAGTGTAGGGATTTGGAGAAGATGACATGTCATGGCTTTGATAGGTTTCTAAGTGTTGAAGATGAAGACTTGGTGAGTCCTCATAGATTCGAGGACAATACCCAATACGTTCTTTTATGTCTTTTAGTATTGTTTAAGTTGTGTACGGGATTAGTCCCGAAATTTGTACTCTAAAGTATTAGATGGTTTTGAGACATCATGTATAAAGTCTAGAAAGTTTTCCGCTTGCTATTGTTTTTTTAATGAAATGTTTTCTTGGTAAAGAATGTTTTTAATTCCTTATGGTTTTAGTGTCTATGCGATGAATGAATGCTAAGAGGCTTGTATTAGACCTCTTCGAGGTCGAGTACGCCGGTTACGACTAGGGGGTGATCCCGGGTCGTGACAAACTTGGTATCAGAGTATAAGTTTCCAGGATGGTGTTAGGGTTTCTCAAAACCACATCTGGTAGAGTCTTGTTCATAATGTGAAGCGCGCCACATTATGAATAGAAGGCTATTGGGTGCTAAGAAAGTTTCACTTCTACATTCTTTTAGTCGTGCCATGGAGTTTCTCTCTATAATGTCTTCCCTTTTTTCGTAGGTGATGGTCATTTGAGTGTAACCTTTGAGGAAGTTTAATGTTGCAAGGATTGAGGGAGAGAGAATNGTTGTGATGCCAACTATGACTTGGTGACTTAGTAGGTGTGAGGTGAAAGATTGTGGTGATGACTTTAGTATGAATGGGATTCCTTTGGTTATGCGTGTTGTTGGTAGTATCTGGCTTAGTCATGAGGAAGTTTTGTGATGTGTTGAAAGAATTTGTGAAATGTGTGGTGATTTAGGAATGCTAGGTGTAATGAGTATAAAAGCCCAGTGTTGTTTTGATCCGACCTTAGGATGGAAGGAGGTGAATTTGAAAGAACTAGTAAGAGTTTCTCCTAAGTGGGGGGAATATGTGGTTAGATGATAAGGTCTTTAAGTGTGGTTGATGTTTATGAGTTAGGCTTGAAGGATGTTTTCATTACAAGAGGTTTAGTGAATTAAAGAGTTGGATAAAAAAAATGGTTTTGGTAAGATTGATGGTATGTTGAGTAGTGAAGTTGTTGAGAAGTGTTGATATCCTTACCTACTTCTTTATGTGCTTACTCAAGCCTAAAACAAAGAGTTCCTAGAAGCTTGGTTCATGTTTTGGAGTCTTATGTGAAAAAGAGTTTTCCATGGTTTCCTTATGTCATGCATGTTTTAAATGAATTATTATTAAATGAGAAAATGAGTTTTCATAAATTTATGTTCCTCATGTTGATGTGCATCTATAATGATTTGCCTAAATGTTGCATGAGTTGACTTATGAGCATGTTTAAAAGTGTTTTGATGATGTTGCCTAAAGTGCTTCTATGAGAAAGTTGCATAATGTGCATTTAGCATAAGTTGTCTATTTGCTTTATGAGGTGATAATGTGAGCATGCTTACTTGAGTTTTGGAGAAGGTTGCATGATGTGCTTTAATGAGAAAATTGCATATTGTGTCCTTTGATGTTATGATGTGCATGAGATGATTTGGAGAAGGAAGTACCTCCAATGAAATGAAATGAGAAATGAGAAAAGGTAAAGATGATGCATAAGGAGTTAGTATATGTCGTGCCTACTTTCTTGAATTGCATGAAGTTGTGTGGGACTTTCTATGTGGAGTTGATGTTTCCTCCAATATTTATGCATTTGTATTGATGTTGTATGCATGTTGATGGGCTGTTTACTTGACTCTTTACCCCTTATGTGTTTAAAGTGTCATTCGAGGACGAATGTTCCCAAGTGGGGGATAATGTAACGACTTGGAAAAAATGATAGGTTAAGCAAGAGCCTATGACTTTGTGTTGACTTTATAATGAGGTTCTATGAGGGGTTTATATGTAATTTCGTTTTAATTGTGTAACTCCGACAATTTAAAATGAATAAGAAGAAGCTTGAAATTGGAAGTAGTCATTTTTGGAAAAAAAATCAGAATCTGGAAATTCGGCCAAGTGTGGAAAAAGTGAGTTTTTGGCCAATTTTGAGCAGTCATAACTCCTAGCTCAGGATGGTCCAGGAGTAGTTCCAGTTATGTTTGGAAAGCCCTTGGAACGATCTTTCCAACGCCACCGAGTTTGCTCGATTCCGAGTTCGTATGAGCGAGTTATGCCCTTTGAAAGTTGGGCAGTTGGCAGGGAGTCCGTCCGAAAATTTAAGGGCATTTCGGTCTTTTCACAAATCTTTTCTTTTGAGGTTATATTGTTGTGTTAGGCTGTTTGTGGATCATTTTTGTTCCATTTTAAAAGAATAAGAGTTAGGGTTCTTGAGTGAAGAAGAGAAGAAGAGAGGAAGAAGAGGAGTTGGAGCTAGGGTTAAAGATTTCTTAGCGTTTCTTCTTCAAATTTCGTGGGGAATTCATCTTTAAGGTATGGGGATCCTTTATCCTTGATCATTCTTTGTTTCAAGGAGCCCAACCAAAAGGTTTTCAAGGTCTTTCAAATACATCAAAATCCTATTTCGAATTCTAAGCATGGGTCCTTGCATTAAATGATTTCCAATGATGTTTTATGTTGTTATTAATGATTATTGATGGTTTTAGGAAAGAAATCTTCATGAACCCATGCGTTTACAAATTCTCTAAATTTGGCCTAAA
>NW_026028122.1:0-1278 GCF_019186545.1 Solanum stenotomum | reverse complement strand
CAAATTTTAGAATCAAATTGGTGGGTTCAAAAGAATCAGAGCATCATTCATAAGCTTACAATTGCAAATCATGTTGGGGCTAAGTCAGGTGACAACTAAAAATTAGAGAAAATGCTCAAATATATCATCGAACTTTGAAAAAAGGCTCATCTATGCAGTGCATCTGTTAAAAGTTTGGCTTATCCATGCCATTACCGTTTCAGAAAAGGCTCACTCATACCCTTATTTTGTTAACTGAAAACAATTTCGATTTTGCAAAATCATTTTTTATAGGTGGTCAATTATGATTCGGCCACACCATTAATTAAATCATTTTTAAAGAGAAAAACTCAAATATATCATCGAACTATGAGAAATGGAAAAATGTTCATCTATGCCATCCGTTAAAAGTTTGTTTCATTTATACTATTTTAGTTAACAAATAATGGCATAGATGAACCCTTTCTTAAAAAAAAATGACATAGAAAACAAACATATCCATATTTGTTGATTTAAAGGGTATAAATGATGAAGTTCAAAAATGAAAAAGGTTAAATATTGTCACGCCCCAAGCCTACACCCTGGACGTGGCCGACACTCGAAGACCATTGCTGGCCTCCAAGCGAACCCTTGGCCTGGCTTTCTTAACTCAGCGGAAACCTTACTCAACATAATAACTCCATGCAATGCAAGGACATAAAACAACTTAAATGATTAAGTCTAGCCCAAAAAGGCAACTCGAGTCTCAAAATAGAATATTACATATATACATAGATGAGAGACTCAAAACTAACTGACTGACTATCTATGAAGCCTCTATAACACTGAGATGGATGTTGGGACAAACCCCGCAACATCCTAATAAAACAAAACTAAGAGAACAATATAATCGAGTCTTCCGGAACACAAAGAGGCTCACCACTGACTCTGGAGTGCTCAGCTGGATCAACGGCGTGCTGGATACTGACCCTGGGTACCTGTGTCTGCATCGTCATGAGATGCAGGCCAATTGGCATCAGTACATTGAATGTACGAGTATGCGAGCTGGAAAGTTAAACCACCACTTAAGCTTGAAAGGAGTACAAAGGAACTCTTACCTTGGCTCCGTTTAACTCATGAATAACTGAACTCAATATATAAAGCAATAAGACACATACAATATATAAAGCTTGTAAAACTATTAAAACATGACGTCAAAATCATATTTATAATATCATAAAATACCATGCTTCCTCTCAAAGTCTACTTGTGCAATGCTTGAATGAAGTCCTATACCCCCATCCACACTAAGCAGAACTC
>NW_026028121.1:0-299 GCF_019186545.1 Solanum stenotomum | reverse complement strand
TAAACCCTAAACATTTGGGATAAATCCCAAACCCTAAGACTTATGAAACTCTAAGATGCCCTAAACCCTAAGAAATCCAAAATCCTAAGAAAACTAAACACTAAAACTCTACAAAAAAAACTTCAAAAACTCTAAACCTAAAAAATCTTAAACGTAACAACCGTAAACCCTAAACCATTGAAAAACCCTAAACCTAAACACTAAACCCTACACCCTAAATGACCCAAAAAAAATCTAGGAGACCTTAAATGTTAAACTCAAACCCTAAGACACCCAAACCCTATACCTTAGGGATAAAC
>NW_026028120.1:0-534 GCF_019186545.1 Solanum stenotomum | reverse complement strand
TTTTTAGATAATTCATGTTCCTATGACTGATTAGATCATGTTTGCACTTCCTAATTGAATTTGAAACACGCACCGCTCCCTATGGAATTTGACCCTAACTCATTTGTTAGGTTTTATACTGATAAACGATCGTTGACACCTAGAATTGGATGAGGTATTCTTGAAACGTTAAATCATGCACCACCTCAATTCCATCACTATCTCCCCATGCAAGACACATAATACTCTATTGTCCCACCTCAATATGCAGTTTATGGTGCACAACCATATGCATTTCCACCAAACTATCCTCAATGGCGAGCACCAACACATCAAAATGTTCGTCCTTCTTCTCAAAATCTTTGAGCACCTTATAAACCCCATCCAAGACAGGAATTTGAAGGAGGTCAAAGACCTATAAACAATTTCACAACAATTGGAGAGTCTTACACAATTTTTTTTGAGAAATTGAAACGTTTGAATATGATAGAGTTGATTCCTCAAAATTATGCAGATCAACGTTCAAAAGGTTTCAATCATGTTGCACGATGTGCA
>NW_026028119.1:0-415 GCF_019186545.1 Solanum stenotomum | reverse complement strand
TACAGTGCTTAAGGGGGTCAAAATAGCATGCAAAGGGCGATCAAGAGTACTTTCGGCAATCCATTACCTCTCGCCGAAATTTACAAACTCAAACTTCCTATTTTCCACGATATTAAGGGCAAGATGAAGACATTGGGCGAACCGCTGAATGATTCGAAAAGTTACAAACTCAAACTTCACTTCTTCATTCTCTAGTCGTGTCGTAGAGTTTAACTCTATAAGGTATTTTCTGTCTAATTGGTGGTCCACAAGATATGACTACTCGAAGGATTCTTGTTACAAGGATCAAGAGAGAAGGTGTTGGTTGAAATGCCAATGATGGTTGTGTGATTAGATAGGATTTGATATGCTAGATTTAGATGTCATCTTTAGGATGGATTGGTGGTGTTATTGTGATGTTCCTCTGTGATGTTAG
>NW_026028118.1:0-597 GCF_019186545.1 Solanum stenotomum | reverse complement strand
CCATTGATTGTAGAACCCGTAGGGTCTAATTCCAATTCCCTAGTGAACCCACTCTTGAATGGGAAAGCCAAAATGTGGTAGTCAAGGGTAGGTTCATCTCTTGCATTAAAGCCCGTAAGTTGATCTCTAAGGGGTGTCTCTATCACCTTGTGNGATGTGGAGTCCAAAACCCTTCTTATAGAGTCGGTTCCGGTCGTAAATGAATTCCTTGATGTCTTTCCTAATGACCTTCCCGGTGTTCCTCCCGAAAGGGAAATAGATTTTGGCATAGACCTCCTCCCCGATACTCAACCCATTTCTATTCCCCCTTACCGTATGGCCCCGGCGGAGTTAAAGGAGTTGAAGGAAAAATTGAAAGACTTGTTGGAGAAGGGTTTTATTAGGCCTAGCCAATCACTATGGGGTGCACCGGTGTTGTTTGTGAAGAAGAAAGATGGGTCCCTTAGGATGTGTATTGATTACCGGCAACTCAATAGGGTCACCGTCAAGAATAAATATCCTCTTCCTAGGATTGATGACTTGTTCGACCAATTGCAAGGGGCTAGCCATTTCTCTAAGATTGATCTTCGCTCCGGGTATCATCAAGTGAAGGTGAGG
>NW_026028117.1:0-215 GCF_019186545.1 Solanum stenotomum | reverse complement strand
CATTAAACCCTTAACCATGAACCCTAAAACCTAAACCTTAAACACTAAACCCTAAACCCTAAAACCTAAACCCTAAACCTTAAACCCATAACCATAATCCCTAAACCCTAAACCCTAAACCCCAATCCTAAAAGTTAAATCTTAAACTCTAAACTCGAAACCTTAAACCTTCTACCCAAACCTAAAATATAAATCCTAAACCTTAAATCCTAAAC
>NW_026028116.1:0-354 GCF_019186545.1 Solanum stenotomum | reverse complement strand
CTCCGTTCCTAATTTTACCTTTTTTATTCAAGATAAATTGTATCTAACTAGATCTGCATGTATCTTACCGTGACCCTTTCGCTTGCCTATTTCCTGTCTCGCTAGTCTCTCTCGTATATATCTATCTATATTTCATAGTGTATCTGGGATACACTAACTCTCTCCCTCTTTTGCTCACCTCTCTCCTTATGTATCTGGATCGAAATCTGGAATTAATGGTAATTTTAAAAATTTACGAAAAGACACATAATTAGATCCTAAACTAATGAAATATGTATTCTTTGCCCATATTTAATTTTGTAAATTATAGGAATCACATACTTTTAAGGCGAAATTACAATCTATCCCTAATAA
>NW_026028115.1:0-353 GCF_019186545.1 Solanum stenotomum | reverse complement strand
TTATATTTTGTTGAAGGTGGTTTAAGAAAATGGTTTAGTAGTTGGTTACAAACCAGTGGATGGCCACTTGCAATTATACCATTAGTCATCTTATATTTCTATCGACGAAAAACCAAAGGCTCTGATACTAAGTTTTATTATATAACGCCTCGTATTTTCATTGCATCGTTCGTTATTGGCATTTTAATGGGTGCTGATGCTTACCTCTATTCATGGGGCGGGTCGAAACTACCCGTGTCAACGTCTTCCCTTCTCATCGCAGCTCAACTTGCCTTCACGGCGTTAGGGGCTTACTTCATAGTAAAGCTAAAATTTACATCATATACGATTAACGCGGTGGTTTTATTGACACT
>NW_026028114.1:0-287 GCF_019186545.1 Solanum stenotomum | reverse complement strand
CTCTCATCATTTGCAATCGTTTCTTTGACAGGTCAAGCAATCCCATAGCATTAACGATATCTTGATCTTTCTTTTGTAAAACTTNACACCTTAAACATCAAGTGCAACATAAAGACAAATTCAAATTCATGAGTCTTGCTCAAAAGATTTTCCGCCGCAAATCTATCAAGATGATATGGACAATCACGTTTCATATCCTTAAGCACATTAACAATTGAAGAAAAAAGAATCAGGAAATTGTCCAAGGTTTTAAAATGAGACCCCAACGAGTATCACCCGGTCGTTGG
>NW_026028113.1:0-536 GCF_019186545.1 Solanum stenotomum | reverse complement strand
ATATAGATTAAAAGGTGTGGCTATATTGGGTATCTTGGAAAAGGATGTATGAAGTTGTATTAATGTATAGAAGAAGGGTGTGGTGGTTCACCATTGGTGCAAGGGTTGTATGGGCCTACTTTCCGTCAAGTGTTAGCTAATGTTTTTAGGGCCTTGATTAGTTGCTAACATTAGCTTAATTGTGACTTATATTGTAGATTAGCATCCAAGAAGGGAGATTGAATTGTGACAGTGGTATTGGTCAAAAAAAAAAAGGTATGTAGGGCGATTCAATTCAATATTCCTTGGCATGAAATCTGATACTTGCAATTAATGTCAATAAGTGAATTTCCTAAGTTCTATTCCTAGTAAAGGAAACATAGTGGCAACGTACGATATCCAAATAGCTAACAATATTCCCCCCCCCCCTAAGTGTACATAATTACTTAGTTACACGTTCAGTACTCTATAGTCAATTGAAGTCATTTGTGTCATTCAAACTCTCAAGTAATGCATTAATGTTACGTACCTCCTTATATTGTAGCTACTGTCCTAAA
>NW_026028112.1:0-885 GCF_019186545.1 Solanum stenotomum | reverse complement strand
AAGGCAAAGTATTGGTGGATGAGACCTCTATCAAGCAGAGATGGCGAAGATACTTTCATAAACTTTTAAATGAAGAAGGGGGCGGAGACATTGTGTTGGGTGAGTTGGCTCACTCGGAAAGACTTCGGGACTTTGGATACTACAGGTGTTTTAGGACCGAGGAGGTTATACGTGCTATTAGTAGGATGAGCAGGGGAAGAGCGACTGGACCCGATGAGATTCCAGTGGAGTTTTGGAAGAGCACGGGCAACGCAGGTATAGAGTGGTTGACTGGGCTGTTTAATGTTATTTTTAAGACAGCAAAGATGCCTGATGAATGGAGGTGGAGTACGATGGTTCCGTTGTATAAAAACAAGGGCGATATCCAGAACTGTAACAATTACAGGGGTATCAAATTGCTAAGCCATACTATGAAGATTTGGGAGAGAGTAGTGGAGATGAGGGTGAGAAGAGGGGTGTCCATTTCTGAGAATCAGTTTGGATTCATGCCGGGACGATCGACGACCGAAGCCATTCATCTTATGCGAAGACTGGTAGAAAAATATAGAGAGAGGAAAAGAGACCTACATATGGTGTTCATTGACCTTGAAAAGGCATATGACAAAGTACCAAGGAGTGTCCTCTGGAGGTGCTTGGAAGCTAAAGGGGTCCCGATGATATATATTAGGGCGATTAAGGACATGTACGGTGGAGCCAAGACTCGGGTTAGAACGGTTGGAGGTGACTCGAAACTTTTCCCAGTCGAGATGGGGTTGCACCAAGGATCTGTCCTTAGCCCTTTTCTATTTGCTTTGGTGATGGACGAGTTGACGCGGTCTATCCAGGAGAAGGTCCCGTGGTGTATGTTATTTGCGGACGACATAGTATTGATTGATGAGACGCGGG
>NW_026028111.1:0-1099 GCF_019186545.1 Solanum stenotomum | reverse complement strand
ACATATGCCCTTTGGAAAAAATGGTCCAAAACATAGAAAAAAAAATGAGGCGGGTGAACAGTAAAAACGCTCACTGGAAATTGCATTTCCTGCCGGACAGATTTTATGAAAATGGGCATAACTTCTTCGTCCAAACTCCGAATGAGGTGAAACGAAGTGCGTTAGGTAGCTAACTCAAAGGGATTTCCATGGATATGTTATAGGCCACCCAATTATTTGTGTGCTAGGAGATATGACCTTCCAAATTAGACCCTCGAAAAAGGCTTCACTTGGAAATTTCGAATTTTGATACGGTTGCTCTAAAATTTGGGTTAGACCCATTTCCCATTCAATTTGACCCCCTAAACAAGAATATGAAGTCGGATTTTCGAAATACGAAACAGATTTTTTTTGATATAGCTAAACAAGTTTTCGGTAACTTCCGAAGCACATTTTTAAGAACTTTTTGGGTCATTTCAATATCTCCCCCTTGGGAACATTCGTCCTCGAATGTGGAAGAGACGTACGAGGAAAGACTTAGTAAGAACATATCAGCCCCAACATGAATGCAAAAATTTATTTAAACATCACTTCAAGATTTAAAAACTTAGTGTAAAGCATTCATAACTCATCAATTTAAACATATATGCACATTAATGATTCAGGGGCTGAAATGTAAGACTCAATGGAGTACAAAGGACTTGATTTAATACCTTAGGCTTGAGTGGAGTTGAATAGATAAGGATAACGTCTTTGCATGTCCGCTTCGGCCTCCCAAGTAGCACTCTCCACTTGTTGATTTCTCCAAACCACCTTAACGGACGCCACTTCTTTGTTCCTCAACCTTTTAACCTGTCTATCTAAGATCTAAACCGGGACTTCTTCATACGTCAAATTATCTTTTACAACATCCACAACCTCAAGAGGTACAATAGCGTTAGGATCACCAACACATTTCCTCAACATCGATACATGGAATATCGGATGAACTAATTCCATCTCCTTGGGCAACCCCAACTCATAGGCTACTTTACCAACCCTTCTTATTATCTCATAAGGACCGACATACCTAGGACTTAATTTCCCCTTCTCCCCAAAACGAACCACACCTTTCATTGGA
>NW_026028110.1:0-212 GCF_019186545.1 Solanum stenotomum | reverse complement strand
TTTCGATTATAAGATGCAATGTATCAATATAATTCATGTGCAAGGTTGATTTGATTTGTCACCTTGTTTCTAAGTGATTTTCAATAATTTATTTTTGTGTCGAATCTTAAACAATTAAATCAATAACCAAATCGATAACGATCAATAACAGATAAATTGATAATCGATAAGTTAAGTGTTCTACGACGATTTAGCATGTCCACAAGTCAATA
>NW_026028109.1:0-365 GCF_019186545.1 Solanum stenotomum | reverse complement strand
AATATCATTTCCAATCAGATTCCATATAAAGTTTGTATTTTTCCGACTCCAAACGAGTCCGAAACATCGAAATTTAAGTTTGAAGGGTTGTAGAATTTTGACGCGGCGGTGACGTGGCAGAGCCACGTGACGCCACGTGGCAGCGGAGTGGAAATCTGGAAATTTCCAGAATTTAGGACGAATTTCGTCCATTTTTTTCCCTCAACTTCAACTTAAGATTTCTCCTTCATTTTGAGTCCAAATTAAGTGATTCAAAAGGCTAACTTCAAGAGAATTTCGTGGGGAATCTAGCGGTGATCTCAGAAACGCGAGGGGAGGCTTCGTTTGAGGTAAGGAGTCAATTTTAGCCACTGCTAGGGTGATTT
>NW_026028108.1:0-619 GCF_019186545.1 Solanum stenotomum | reverse complement strand
TCTCAAATTTCATAATATGACATAAATTTTAAAAAATGTGTTATAAATCATAATAAATAGTACAATATTTAAACTACTTTAAAAGCATTATAAATTGTAATAAATAATACAACAATTTAAATTACTTAAAATTTAACGACTTAATTTTTTTTTTTAAAATGTATTAAAATTTTGGTTAATTGTCAAAACTTTACATGTGCCACAGAAATTGGGACATGAGCAGTCACACATATTTTTTTAAAAAAATTACATTAAAAGTACTCTATCAATTAACAACATATATTGTTTGAAATTGACCGAAAAAGAAATTATAAATTACAATAATTAACAAAATAAATCTCTCGACTCCAACAAATCTATCAATTAATGCCACATAAATTGGGACATGACAAATAACATATATTATTAAAAAATTAGGTTCAAAATGTACTAAAAAAATACAATAATTAACAACTTAATCTATTAAAGAGACATATAAAAAATGGTTAATATTTGAAATTCTGCCTGTGCCACATAAATTAGAACAAAGAGAGTAATAAATATTATTTTCAAAATTATGTAAAAAAAAAAGTGCTACAAATCACAATAGCGAACAATTTAAAATATTTTTAAAATCATA
>NW_026028107.1:0-214 GCF_019186545.1 Solanum stenotomum | reverse complement strand
GATGTGTAAACCGGACTATTTTCAAGGTTAAACAATCCCAACAGCGGGTAAACCCCCTATTTTGCCAATTTTCGTGTGCTATAGTCCATGGATCTTTTGGAGATCCAGATTTCCAACGTCATTTTCGTCGAAAATTATCATCGACGTCCGTCAAGACATTTTCTCTAGACCCGGTTGGTCCCGAATCTCAAACCTGCCTATTTACAAGTACCAA
>NW_026028106.1:0-325 GCF_019186545.1 Solanum stenotomum | reverse complement strand
TAAGTTCAAGTTCAAGTTCTAATTTTAAGTACAAGTTCTAAGTTCAAGTTCAAGTTAAAATTTCAAGTTCAAGTTCTAAGTTCAAGTTCAAATTCTAAGTTCAAGTTCAAGTTCTAAACTCAAGTTCAACTCCTAATTTCAAGTTCAAGTTCTAAGTTCTAAGTTCAAGTTCTAAGTTCAAGTTCAAGTTCAAGTTCTAAGTTCAAGTTCTAATTTCAAGTTCAAGTTCAAATTCTAAGGTCAAGTTGAAGTTCTAAGTTCAAGTTCAAGTTCTAAGTTCAAGTTCAAATTCAAAGTACAAGTTCAAGTTCTAATTTCAAGTTCA
>NW_026028105.1:0-424 GCF_019186545.1 Solanum stenotomum | reverse complement strand
AACTATAAACTAACAAAAAATATATTAAAAAATTTATGATATTTTTTATCTATAAATAAAATAAAATTATATATATAATATTTACAAAATTTTACAAACCCAAATTTGAAATAAACTATATAAACATTGAAAACTTTAAACTAACTAAAAATATATTAACAAAGTTATAATATTTTTTATCTATAAATAAAATAAAATTATATATATAATATTTACAAAATTTTACAAGCTCAAATTTGAAATAAAATATATAAACATTGAAAGCTATAAACTAACTAAAAACATATTAACAAAGTAGATTATAAGTAATATTTTTTTATCTATAAATAAAATAAAATTATATATATAATATTTACAAAATTTTACAAGCCCAAATTTAAAATAAAATATATAAACCTTGAAATCTATAAACTAACTAAAAATA
>NW_026028104.1:0-741 GCF_019186545.1 Solanum stenotomum | reverse complement strand
CTAAAGACTAACCCTAAACCCTAAATCATACAGACTAACCCTAAACCCTAAATCCTAAACACTAAACCTAAACCCTGAGCCCTAAACTCTAAATCCTAAACCCAAAATCCTAAATCATAAACCATAAAACCTAAACCATAAAACCTAAACCCTAAACCCTAAACCATAAACCCTAAATCCTAAACCGAAAACCCTAAACCTTAAACCCCTTAACCACAAACTATGAAACCTAAATCATAAACCCTAACCCCTAAGCCCTAATCCTAAACCCTAACCCTAAACCATAAACCACAAACCCTAAACCCTAAACACTAAACCCTAAACCCTAAACCCTAAACCCTAAACGCTAAACCCGAAACCCAAAACCCTAAAGCCTAAACCATAAAACCTAAACCCTAAACCCTAAACCTTAAACTCTAAACCATAAACCCTAAACTCTAAACCCTAAACCTTAAACCCCTTAACCATAAACTATGAAACCTAAACCATAAACCTTAACCCCTAAGCCCTAATCCTAAACCCTAACCCTAAACCATAAACCAGAAACCCTAAGCCCTAAACACTAAACCCTAAACCGTAAACCCTAACCCCTAACCCGTAAACCCTAACCCCTAAAAACTAAACCCTAAATCCCTAAACGCTAAACCCTAAACCCTAATACCTAAACCCTAAACCTTAAACCCATAACCATAATCCCTAAACACTAAACCCAAAACCGTATTCCTAAAAGTTAAATCTTAA
>NW_026028103.1:0-865 GCF_019186545.1 Solanum stenotomum | reverse complement strand
GATGAACATGAAGAATATACTAAACATGTTGAATGTGAACTAAACTGAATGCAATGACCAAGTTCATAACATATTGAAACTGAATATTATACTGTAACCGATAACCTGGTCCATGCACTAGAATCTGGTTGTGGGAGCTACTAATAACCAACATAAAATCACGTGAGCTAAATGTGGAGTTCGATGTATACGCCCCATCGAGAGGACCCAATATACCTTGTCAGGGGTATAAAGGCATGACTGGCTGTAACACCCCAGAGAATTTTTCGAACTAAGACTCGAGCCGTCCTTCATGTGGAGTGAGATTTTACCGAGGAATAAAATTTCTTGAGTGTTGAGTTAAGGTCTCTAGGTATAGCACATTGAGTTCCAAGAAGAGTTGAATTGGAAATAGTCATTTTGGAAAGAATCTGGAAAATTTGGCTAAGTATGGAAAAAAAAAAAGAAGAGTTTTTGGTCAACTTTGAGCAGTCGTAACTCCTAGCTCAAAATGATTTAGGCAAATTTCCAGTTATTTCTGGAAAGCCCTTGAAATGATCTTTCCAACGCCACCGAGTTTGCTTGATTCCGAGTTTGTGTGAGTGAGTTATGCCCTTTGGAAGTTGGGCTGTTGGCACAGTCGCACAGTGCAGTTTGTTTAGTCCGAAAATTTTAAGGGTATTTTGGTCTTTTCCCTAATCTTTTCTTTGGGTTATATTGAGGTGTTAGACTGATGTTTGGATCATTTTTGTCCCATTTTAAAGAGTGAGAGTAAGAGTGAGAGTTAGGGCTTGGAAGATAAGAGAGAAAGAAGAGGAAAAGAAGAGGAGAAAGAGAAGAAGAAGCTAAGGATCGTCATGGATTTTCGTCGGGGGTGATCCCTAAT
>NW_026028102.1:0-585 GCF_019186545.1 Solanum stenotomum | reverse complement strand
ATCACCTGGGATTTCTTTCATAGGAAGCCTTGAAATTGAAGAGTCATTGGTAGCCATTATGAATCTTTTTATTTTATTTTATGTAATGTTTGGCTTTTAATGTGTGATCTTATGTTTGTAGGATGTGTATATATAGTGGGAAAGTAATTATTCAAATTAGTGAAATTGTGTTATTAGGGTCTGCATGTACATGTTTTACACGTTAAAGTATCTTAATTATGAACTACGTTAATGGGACCCTTAATATATTAATTAGTATATATAGTACAATGATTACTACAATTACAATGTAAGGCAAATAATTAATTTATATAGAAGGAGAGGATCACGAAAATCAGGTCATTATCATAGTTATGATAGACACATTTTGGTGTTGCTCAATTTTGGAATTTGCTAGACTTGAATATCTCATTCAAGCGACAGAGTCAGAACTTTTATTCAAAAGTAATTATATGAAAAATAAATAAAATTTCACATTTACTATATATACCTTATTTGTTGAAAGGGGATTTATTCATGTATATATAATAAAATATGCATCCATATTGTTGAGAATTTAGGTCATTTATAACACATTTTAGTTAA
>NW_026028101.1:0-770 GCF_019186545.1 Solanum stenotomum | reverse complement strand
CTTCCTGTTCCGTTATCTAGTATTAGTAATTTTTTGTTGCTGAATCCATGTAATTTCTCCCAAAATTACTCTTTTTTTTTTTTTTTNTTTTTTTTTTTTTTTTTACTGTTCATCTCTTTACCTTACTCCTTTCATCTCTTTTCTCTACCCATTTTCTTAGCACCTGCTTCTTTAACCTCACCCTGGGATTCACAGTCCTTTTGGTTTCCTGACCATGGCGGACTTTGAAAGGGAAGGGGAATATGTAAACTATTAGAAATATTTAAACTTTTGCTCTCTGCTCTGCACTTCGCTCTACTTCTCTTCTTGTAATATGGTTCTATTTATAGAAGTCCATCCGGATTTGAAATTCGGATTTCAATTTCTAAAAACTTTCTTCACCTGTTGGGTGCTCTTTGGGCCCCATCGTCACATGGCTTTGTGAAAACCTTTTTGAAATNAGAAAACAGATAACTACTTACATGATAATGGTCGGAATGAGGTTTCCCTTTCGGGAAGTAAATTAAAGAGTGAATATCATAATAGCATATCATAATAATATGAACATCATATCATATATACACACATAATAACATAATAACATAGTACATACATTTTAGGGAGAAGATTACTAGGATCTAGAAAACAGATAACTACTTACATGATAATGGTCGGAATGAGGTTTCCCTTTCGGGAGTCCCCGAAGTGACCTTGTAGGTACTTGTAGGAAAATAAACACTCACACTCCTTGTACAAACACTTACTCACTCTCTTTTTTTTTTTTTTTTTTT
>NW_026028100.1:0-770 GCF_019186545.1 Solanum stenotomum | reverse complement strand
CAATAATATGAGATTAAATCAACTTACCTTCCTCCAAAGCCATCCTCAACATTAATCAATAGATATAGAAAATCATAAACATCAACAATACAATCTATTCTAAGCATAAATTCATCAATACCCAATCATTATCAACAAACCCATTTCGTAAGTCAAATATAGAAATTTGTGAAATCAAGGGTTCATGAGATTTTTCACTTGAATAAATCAATTTAATATCAACAATATCACAATCCATCATTTAAAACCATTTAATGCAAGAACCCTTGAGTAGAGTAAGAAATAGAAGTTTTTCATAACTTTTGAGAATTTGAAAACCCTTTGAAATTGGTTCTAAAGCGAAAACTAGTTTTAGATAAAGAGCCACCATACCTTAGTATTGAGAAAACCACGAAAATTGATGCAAGAAACCTTCAATTCGAAACCCTAGCTCCATCTTTCACCTTGAGCTTCCATGGGATTTTGAGAGAGTTTTTTTTTTTGAGAGAGGGAGGGTTTCTTTTTTCTTCCTAATTGGAGTGATTTAAATGGAAGAATTTTGGTCAAAAGGGTTTTATAATTTCTAGGAAATAATATATGTACTTTGGAAAGAAAAATGGTCCAACAGGCGGGTGAACAGTAATTTCGGTCACTGGAAATTTGCATATCCTGCCAGACAGATTTTACGAAAATGGGCATAACTTCTTCGTCCGAACTCCGAATGAGGTGAAACGAAGTGCGTTAGGTAGCTAACTCAAAGGGTTTTTCCATGGATATGTTATGGGCCACCC
>NW_026028099.1:0-401 GCF_019186545.1 Solanum stenotomum | reverse complement strand
AAATTCAAAGCCACCCTCCACCTTTAAGAAATTCAACATAAAATTCAAGATATTTCATCAAATCATAAAATGAAGATATTGTACTTGTCTTAGAAGGTAGACAAACTGTTTTCGATTGATTTTTCTCGGAAAAAAAAATTATTTTTTGTAAAGTGATTACCTGCTTTCTTAGGAAGAGATCTCCATCCAGTACCTTCACCATAATCCTTAATATATTCAGTAAGAAGTAAATCTTCTTTTTTAGTCCATGATCCTTTCTTTAAACCTTCTTTAGAACAACAAGGTTTTCTTCCCATTCCTAATTCCTTCACAAAATGATAATTTGATTTTTAGACAATGAGTTCTTTTTTGTGTGTGTTATTAATGTATGAAAAAAAAAAAAAAAAAGGACAATAGAAATG
>NW_026028098.1:0-366 GCF_019186545.1 Solanum stenotomum | reverse complement strand
TCATGTGTGAAATGATGAACCTTGGACGGTAGGCTTAAGGCACCCTTAATGAAAAATCGGTAGGCCTAAGGCACCCTTCCAGGGGGATTTAATGAGCTATCCTTAATGAACCTTGATCGGTAGATCCTTGTGGTGCCCTTCTTGGTAGATGTGCTATGGGTCGGTAGACCTAATGATGGTGCCCTCTCTAGCACATACATGTGAATGAAATTACTCCATGGGAACTAAGGCTAAGCACCGAGTGGATATGGTTAAGATGGTAGCTCTCCCGAGTATGAGGCAAGAGTACAATGAACATCTTTGGATATCCCCTAAACCATGTGCCTACATGGGATGTCTCCTAGTTCTACCCTTGGCAAGTAGAAC
>NW_026028097.1:0-225 GCF_019186545.1 Solanum stenotomum | reverse complement strand
AAGTTCAAGCTCTAATTTCAAGTTCAAGCTCTAAGTTTAACTTCAAATTCTAAGTTCAAGTTCAAGTTCAAGTTCTAATTTCAAGTTCAAGTTCTAAGTTCACGTTCAAATTCTAAGTTCAACTTCAAATTCTAAGTTCAAGTTCAAGTTCTAAATTCAAGTTCAAGTTCTAATTTCAAGTTCAAGTTCTAAGTTCGAGTTCAATGTAACATCTCGCAACTAGAA
>NW_026028096.1:0-211 GCF_019186545.1 Solanum stenotomum | reverse complement strand
GGGGGGGGGGGGGGGGATTAAGAGTTTGATTCCTAGATAACTAAAGATTTGTCATATGAAGTCTTTGCTCCGTTTTGAGTGAAATGGAGTTGAATTGAAACCTTGTATCGGTCGTGGTTTTCTACTCCCTTGAAAAAGCTAAGGGGGTTCCTATAGTGACTGTTTTACTTTGAGTTATTTAAATTTCACACTTTTATTCTGTCAAGGAACC
>NW_026028095.1:0-625 GCF_019186545.1 Solanum stenotomum | reverse complement strand
GTTCCAGTACCGCAGGGCCAGCCTACACGAGCGGTACCAGTTATTCAGCAGCTAGCGGCACCGGTTGTTCAGCCTGACGATTTGGAGGGCGTCATGCCACTACGGGAGCAGAAGATGCTCGGGGTGTTCCTTAGACTATCACCGCCGAGGTTTTCTGGGGCAGTGGGGGAGGATGCCCACGAGTTTCTAGTTACTTGCCGCGAGCGGCTACAGACTTTGGGTTTAGTGGAGTCGAGAGGAGCAGACTTCACCACTTACCAGTTAGACGGTCCCGCCAGGCAGTAGTGGCGTACATACTTAGAGACCAGGACAGCTGGGTCTCCACCGGTCACATGGACTGAGTTTTCAGAGGCCTTCTTGGCCTGATTTATTCCCAGGAGCATCAGAGATCAGCTCAGAGATCAGTTTGCTCGGTTAGAGAAGGGCTCCATGACAGTATCAGAGTATGAGGCCCGATTCCACGAGCTCTCCAGGCATGCCGCCATGATATTACCTACTGAGGAGGAGAGGGTTCGTTGATTTGTTCGGGGTTTGAGACTACAGTTGCGGATTGAGACTCAGTCTTTAGTCTCAGCGGGCAGCTCATTTCTGGATGTACTGGACCATGCCCGCACTATCGAGCAGC
>NW_026028094.1:0-477 GCF_019186545.1 Solanum stenotomum | reverse complement strand
CAACTCTCACCTTAGAAGGAGAAAAAAACCTTAGCCTTCTTGCCTTCACAAATCCCTCAAGAAGAAGGGCTCTTGATACCACTGTTAGGATTTGAAACTTTTAGAGAAGAAAATAAGGTTCAGCAACAGAAACTTTCATTCATTTTCAGCTTTTGAAAGCATACACACATATATCTACATAAGCTTTTCCAAAGTTAGTAGAGGACCATACATATCCAACCACTATTGATTTTCTTACAAAACATATTCCATAAAACAAGGACTACCTTTCCTTTACATACTTAACATAATATTTAAGAAAATAACAATTAAACAAAAGACATCTAGAAATATCTCATTTTCTAACATTGACAAAGTGTGAGAGCCATGACCATCATAGTCGTGCGGTGTGTTCATTGAATTAGTTATATCTCCTCCGTGCGCGATGTAGCCTTTATTGAAATACCTTGTGTCACGACCCGAGAGCATCCCCAAGTC
>NW_026028093.1:0-5172 GCF_019186545.1 Solanum stenotomum | reverse complement strand
ATTATTAATCACAAGAACTTATAATGTAGCTAAAAATAAATTCAACAATTTTATTACTACAAATGAAAGGATTTTCCACGCGCTTTGTTCGTAAAAAGAAGTTACATAATGTAACCACGAATACATTTCTCATATTACAAAAATAATTCTCAAGTTACACATAATTGCATTTTACAATTTTGAGAATAGTCACAATATACAATTCCTTTGAGACAACATCTTGTTTGAGTGTTCAAAGTGGCATACTCTTTCCTATGTCTCCTTCCACAATCTTCAATTGCACCTTAGCTTGATCAACATCGGTCCCAGTTTGTCATTTATATACTTTTATTTCATAAATATGCCTATCAATAATATGAAATATTTAGCACTAACATAATAATGATTTAGAATTTCAAGGAGAACAAATTATGTCTACGATAATTTTTTTACAAATATGTTTAGTAAATAAAAAAAAATACAAAATAAGCAAAGAAGTAAGCAAACCTGCAACTTTTAAACTTCTTAAAACATGTAGATATAGATCTCAACTTTTAGTGTCAAGTATAAAACTCATGCCTAGTCAAAAAAATTCTTTTACATTAATAAAAATATATAATCCATTGTAATAGCCATCGATTCAAGCTATGACAACAATCTCTTGTAAAACAAAAAAGGAATATAATTGTGTATGATAAATTATTTGTGGTTCAATCTCTTCTTGAACCTATACATAATAGAAAATTTAAAGCATACGATTGAGTGAAACAAAATAAAAAACTCATATTGTAAAAACCTATCTCATCTACTTGAAGAATGCTGTGTAAAACCTACAAAAGAAAAATTAACAAAACATTAGAAATAAAAAATTTGAACAAGAAACTGGGATAAAAAAAGATGAAGGGAGGAGTAGACAAGAAGGATATGGGAGGAGAGTGTCACGACCCAAGCCTAGGGCCTAGACGTGACATGGCGAATGAGGAACCCGAAGGAACCCCAAACAAGCCTCTCAAACTTGTCATCACACTTCATCGGTCGCGGAAGTACAATCAACATTAATTAACGGGAAATAGGGACTAAAGGCAAACCATTTCAGAAAGACATCATATAACAAGAGTCAAGCTTATTTACAAAATACTTGTCCAACGCACACCTATACATACATAGATAGGACGGGGTCCATGACATACTACCGGCTCCCCTCATAGTCAAAATACAATTGCAAGCTAAAGTCTCAAAACATAGGAGTAGGAAACATAACATAGCCCTCGAATCATTGAGGACTCACCAACAAACTCGGATAAGCACCGTACTAGCCACGTGAATGGAGAGAAGGATCAAGAGTAGCTCCGGTCCCTACATGGTGACATCATGTAGGCAAAATATGCGTTAGTACTTGGAATGTACTAAGTATGCGGGGTGCAACACAACAATAGACAAGGACACAATCGAAATACAAAAATTAGTTTCATAGGCATTATGAATAACAATATGAGGATGCATGATCAAAGTGAAGTCAAAACATGTTTAAGTAAATCTATACTAATAGTAGATATCATATGTGTATGCATGATCCAACCAATCTATAACCCCAACTTAGGATGGGGGATGCCGTTCACACCCGGACACCCTGGTGGCAAGGTATAAACCCCTCACATGGTTGATGTTGGTCACACCCCAAGCATCCTAGGTGGTGAGATATAAACCTCCCACATGGTTGATGTTGGTCACACCCCAAGCATCCTAGGTGGTGAGATATAAACCTCTCACATGGTTGATCTTGGTGAAGGCTTTCGAGATCGTGAAGAGGTCTGAGAATGAAGTCCTGAATCTCAGGAGGCCTTTGAATAGGGACTTCCAGCTATTTTGACGCGGATGCCTTTTCCAGGACTGACTTCTCGATTTTCAATTTATCATCAATTTGAGTTATCAGAGTAATAAGAGTATCTAACTTATTATCAAGAGAACAGATATGTTCTCCAATAACTTTAACATAAAGGCCCAAATTATTATTTTGAGAAATAATACTATTAATCTCATTGATACTTACTGCAGCAACCTCATTTTCAATAAAGTTTTGAAAAGCAGTAAAGGTTATACCTATATTATTTGGTAAAATAAACGGAGCTTGAGGAGGATAAATAGATTTAATAATATTACATGTTTCATCCTTATAAGATCGCTCAAGAACATTGATGAATAACGGTAAGTAAGTGGTTATAAACCAAGGCACAAAAAACATAATATGATTATGTAAAGCACAAGTTTCATAAAACTCTTGAGAAATATTATTTAAATCTTCTTCACTATAAGTGTCAAAGAACCAAGTTTTAAACATGTCCCATTTTTTATCTGAAAATTCATTTTGAATATATTTTCTTGCCAGTGAACCTGGGCTAAAATCAATCTGGTGTTCAGTCATTAAGAATCATTTGGAATTGAATTCCATTTCGGAAACAGAAGGAATATCCTTATCAGAAATATCAGATGATTTATCATTCGTTTGAACAATATTTAAACGAGGATCAATTTTAATTTTTTGTTTTTCTGCAGATATAACAGTTGATAAAGTATGTAAAGAAGCAGTGCGATTTCTGGCTGGACCATAACAAGAATCTATAGGAGAAATATGTTGGATAGCCAATCGTCTATCGGAAGCGAAAGAATGCCTATTATAAGGAACACTTTTATCATCAAACTGCATACAGATTTTTCAATCGGAATTTTGACTAATATGAGAATACTCAGAATTAGTGATGGCATTTGCCATTTGTTCAGGAGGTATAACCGAATCTAAAATCCAAGTCGTAGGAAAATTAATTTCTTCCCATTTTATAGGTCTTCTAGTAGTGACCTTAGATTTGGCGAAATTAGTTTCTACCAAAATAGTTTGATCAGATGTATCGTATAACTTACATCTAGGATTCAAGGTAGCGAGTAATTTGAAATAAATTCTATAAGATAAGCAAATTAACTCAGACCCAACTGCATAATTATAACCATGCGTTTTAACATTTAAAGTTAAAGCATCTAATATATTAGAATCTGTTAATGATAATTGCATATTTGGTTGAGCATTAAAATAAACAGGACCATAGGCCACTGTGGATTCTATCGAACCCATTAAAGACTGTCTAAAATTCAAATTTCTTGCATCTCTTAAAGCTGCTAAGAAAGTCTCGGGTAACCCTTTAAGAGTTAGAGGTTTGAAAGCAATCTGTATCATGCCAATATGCAAAAATTTATATTGAGATCTATAAAAATCAATATCATGTTTGTTTAACAAACGAATAGTCTGTTCAGATGAATTTAAAGCCAAAGATTGCTCAGTTGTTTTAATCAACTGTTTGTTTGAGATTTTATCAAACCAACCATAATCATAAATAGTTTTAATATTAATTTTCGGAATAGTCCATTTGTTTAACAAATCAAGGTTTTGAGGTATATCTACCTCTTCTAAACGAGTACTTTTAGTACTAGTGTCTCCTAGATCCATGATCAAAGACAGAAATATATCTACGCCGAAATACTTCACATCTATTAAATATTTACCATGAAAGTTCCTAGGCTCTGATACCAACGAAACAAGATCTCAGAAGATGGGCGGTAATCCGCGCGGTCATCTTCAATCTAGCTTGTTAACATCCGAAACCGAATAATTTTGAATCGAAATACATAAAAATTCTTAGATAATTAAATGACTGTATGGAAGGATCTAATCCTTTTACCCAAGCAAGGGGTCTGTCTAGATTCAAATACGTATTGTCAATGAGCCCATGTGTCTAGCGGTTCTAACCGGGTATAACACGCCCTTTTAACTCTTTTACGAGCTTAAGACCACGGCTGGCTAGACGGAGTCACTAAGACTAAGCCATTAACTTGTTGTATTGAATCTGACTGTACCACCATCTCGGAACCAAGTCAAGAAATTATATATGAATTTATGCATATTTAAATAAAGTCTAGATCTTTCATGGTAGATATAAAAGCGAAGTTAGTTATCCGGCATAGATATAAGACTTTAGCCGGACATAGTCACGGCTTGCATAAGTAGGAGAGTATTAAAAGGAATTAGAAGAAGAAGAATTGCCTTAGGAACAAACAACACACTTTTATTCTCCGGCCAAAGTCCGGCAAACTCACAATACTTCAAACTTTTACAAAAGAGAGAGAGGGAGAGAAAGTAGAGAGAAGAGTTGGTTTCTAAAACCTGCCTCTTTCCAAAGTAAAAAGCCCTTATTTATAGATAGGTAAAGGCATCTAGAAATAGTAAAAAGGGTCCCTTATATGGGGCCTAAACAGTACATCCACTGTTGTTAGTATTTGAAACAGTACATCCACTGTTGGTAGTGCTTATCTTGCTTTGTCCACTAGGCTTTGTCTTTCAACATTGCCAAAAGTTCTTCAGCCCTTTTCAGTGTATTTGCTGGTTCTTCATCTTCAATTTGCTGAGCTTCGTGCATAATATCTTCACTGGCTTCACTACGCATTGAAGAATCTGACTTTGCATAATGATTCAAATTTGAAAGAAGAGATCTTTTTACCTCTTCTATGTAGTCTAAAATCATTCGATTTTGCTCCTCTTCATCGTGATTAGATATCCTTCGGGCCATATGCTTCACCGAAGTTGAGTCATTGGTTATAATTCCTTTATTAGGAATTGATTTATATTCTTTAACCGTTGTTGCAATCTGATCTAGCAGTTCTTGTCCATATATGGTCTTTGTTTGGGGATCCTTTTTCATTAATTTGTCCCAAAAGTTATTAGAATAGGTGCGATATAAACAGGGGATTTGTTCTTCAGTAAAATTCACCTCTGGAATCCACTTGTGGATCCATGGAATAGAAATTCTATAAAGAAACAAATCTGTTCAATATGTTGCAAATAAGGAATATGATCTTGCTGATATAACTTGTTAAGATCTGGGGAAATCTTCACCCATTCTTTATATAAATTTAGAAATGGTTCGGGCAATATCTTTATTGTTGGCCCGTGGTATGACCACCAATTTAGAAAACAATTAGGCATAGGATTGGCAAATATCTTTGCACATACCTTTATAAACCAAGTGTGTTTATGTCTCTCATTGTTATAACAGAGGACTTTATCGAAGGCTTGGATATAATCCCAATATGTAAAATTCATTTTAACATTATTAAGACTAATCTATCTTTCTGTCATGACCCAAGCCT
>NW_026028092.1:0-267 GCF_019186545.1 Solanum stenotomum | reverse complement strand
GGAATTTCTCCAAGACTAATGTAGAACGCATTCAATATTTATGCAAACAAGTCCAGGTTAAAGGTTGGGTTCCCAAACAACCGAATGCCAAAGTTCAAGAGAAGACTGGATCTTCCGCCAAGAAATTATCCAAAGCAGCTCTTAAACAAAAATTAAAAGAGGCAATGGATAATTTAGATGATTATGATGAAGACCAAATCATGAAGATGATTGAAGACACTGCTTCTACAGAAAGCAGTAGCGAAGATAATGGTGATATGTGTAATC
>NW_026028091.1:0-530 GCF_019186545.1 Solanum stenotomum | reverse complement strand
AAAATCCTAAACCCTTTACCCAAAGAAATGCTAAGCCGTAAGAACCCTTAAACAGTAAAAAATCATAACAATCTTGAAAACCCCTTTTAAAATACTAAACCTAAAAAAACTCTAAATCTTAAAAACTCTTAAATAAAAACTTAGACCTTATACCCAAAGAAATCCTAAACCCTTCCGCCTAAACCTTAGGGCTAAACCCTAAGAAACCCTAAACTTTAAGAAATAAAAGATACCCTAAAAAACTTTTAAAATCCTAAACTTTTAAAAAACCCCAAACCCTAAACCATAGAAAAACCATAAACCTAACAAACTTAAACCCAAAACCATAGAAAAACCATAAACCTAAACACTAAACCCTACACCCTAAATGATCTAAAAAAAACCTAGGAGACCTTAAATGTTAAACTCAAACCCTAAGAAAGCCAAACCCTAAACCTTAGGGATAAACCCTCAACCCTAAGCATTATGAAACTCTAAGAAGCCCTAAATCCTAAGAAACGCAAAACACTAAAAACCTTTAAAACCTAAAC
>NW_026028090.1:0-319 GCF_019186545.1 Solanum stenotomum | reverse complement strand
CACACGTAATTGAGAATATCACCTTTAATAATACGAAATAGTTATTTAATCACTATGTCAACCATGATATTTAGCGGTAATTAATTAACGGTAATTATAGCTTAATTGCCACTAAATGTGTTGTTTTAGCGGCAATTACCACTCTTTGCAAATGTCTCTAAAGTCTATAACGACATTGGATCTAATGAAAATTAATCAATGTCGATATAGACTTAGCACTCTCTGTTAATGTATATATTTATTGCCGCTAAAAATTGTTTTTGTTATAGTGAATCAATGTAAATTCTTCTCAGTGTGAATATTCTATAAGAGTATTAAT
>NW_026028089.1:0-849 GCF_019186545.1 Solanum stenotomum | reverse complement strand
TAGGGTTTAGGGTTTAGCATTTAGGGATGTAGGGTTTAGTGTTTAGGGGTTAGGTTTAGGGTTTAGGGTTTAGGGTTTAGAGTTTAGGGTTTATGGTTTAGAGTTTAAGGTTTAGGGTTTAGGGTTTAGGTTTTATGGTTTAGGCTTTAGGGTTTTGGGTTTAGGGTTTAGGGTTTAGGGTTTAGGGTTTCAGTTTAGGGTTTATGGTTTAGGGTTAGGGTTTAGGATTAGGGCATAGGGTTTAGGGTTTATGATTTAGGTTTCATAGTTTATGGTTAAGGGATTTAAGGTTTAGGGTTTTAGGTTTAGGGTTTATGGTTTATGGTTTATGGTTTAGGGCTTAGGGTTTAGGGTTTATGGTTTATGGTTTAGGGTTTAGGGTTTAGGTTTTATGGTTTATGATTTAGGATTTTGGGTTTAGGATTTAGAGGTTAGGGTTCAGGGTTTAGGTTTACTGTTTAGGATTTAGGGTTTAGGTTTAGTCTTTAGGATTTAGGGTTTAGGGTTAGTCTTTAGGATTTAGGGTTTACGGTTTAGGGTTTATGCTTTAGGGTTTTGGGTTTAGAGTTTCGGGTTTAGGGTACAGGGTCTAGTGTTTTGGGTTTCATTTTTAGGATTTAAGGTATATGGTTTAGGGTTTAAGGTTTAGGATTTAGGATTTAGGGTTTAGGGTTTAGGATTTAAGGTTTAGGATTTGTAGTTTAGGTTAGGGTTGAAGGTTTAAGGTTTCGAGTTTAGAGTTTAAGATTTAACTTTTAATATTAAGGTTTAGGGTTTAGGGTTTAGAGTTTAGGGTTTATGGTTTAGAGTTTAAGGTTTACGGTTTAGGGTTAAGGGTTTAGGGTTTAG
>NW_026028088.1:0-950 GCF_019186545.1 Solanum stenotomum | reverse complement strand
GAGTTGGAGTTATCACAGGAACTAGCAGTGGTTCATCCGGTATTTCACATCTCCATATTGAAGAAGTGCATAGGCGATCCTTCACTGATCCTACCGACTGAAAGTATAAAGATCAATGATAACTTATCTTATGAGGAGGTTCCTGTTCAAATCTTAGATCGTCAAGTTCGTAAGTTGAGAACAAAGGATGTAGCCTCAGTCAAGGTCCTTTGGAGGAACCAATTTGTTGAGGAAGCTACTTGGGAAGCCGAAGAAGACATGAAGAAGAAATATTCATATCTCTTTGAATCCGCAGATCAAGGTATTAATTTCCTTCTTAGTGCTCTTTAAATTATTATGAGCATGTCGTTATTGTTGTTGCGTTTGCATGGTTGTTTGTTGGGTGTTGAGTTGATGTTACACCCTTAGCTTTGTAAGAGTAACCTCATTCGAGGACGAATGTTCCCAAGGGGGAGATATTGTAACATCCGACAATTTGAAGTGGCTTTGAAGGAGCTTGATACTTGGAAAGTAGTCATTTTTGGAAAAATTTTAGAATCTGGAAATTTGGTTAAGTATGGAAAAAAAATTGAGTTTGTGGCCAACTTTGAGTAGTTGTAACTCCTAGCTCAGGATGATTTAGGAGTATTTCCAGTTATGGTTGCGAAGCCCTTGGAACGATCTTTCCAACGCCACTTAGTTTACTCGATTCCGAGTCAGTATGAGCGAGTTATGCCTCGTAGAAGTTGGGCAGTTGGAAGGGAAATCCGTCCGGAAATTTAAGGGCATTTTGGTCCTTTCACAAATCAATTATTTGAGCTCATATTGTTGTATTAGGATGATCTTTGGATCATTTTTTTTGTCCCATTTTGAAAGAGAAAGAGTTAGGGTTCTTGAGATTGAAGAAGAGAAGAAGGAGAAGAAGAAGAAGAGAAGAAAGAAGAGATCAACAAGATCATTGTGGATTTTCG
>NW_026028087.1:0-781 GCF_019186545.1 Solanum stenotomum | reverse complement strand
AATTCCGACCTCAGGAGGTCGGAATTTCTAATGAATTACAATAAAAACCGACCTCTTGATGTCGGTATTATTTTCTCAACTAANTTATTTTCTCAACTAAATATAAAAATACCGACCTCATGAGGTCGGTATTTTATATTAATTTATTTTTACTATTTAATTTTACCGACATACAGAAGTCGGTATTATAATTTTTTTTTTATTTATTTTACACAAAACCTATTGAGAAAAAATAAAATATTGTTATTTATTTATTTTTTTAATACCGACATCAAGAGGTCGGTTTTTATTGTAATTCATTTTTTCCGAGAAAATTTCCGACCTCCAGAGGTCGGAATTTGGTTTTCCCACTTTCTGCAAACCGACCTCCGGATGTCGCATTTAAAAGTAATTAGATGAAATAAAAATACCGACCTCCGGATTTCGCTTTAATTAATAGTAATTAGATGAATAAAAATACCGACCTCCGGATGCCACTTTAATTAGTAGTAATTAGAAGAAATAAAAATACCGACCTCATGAGGTCGGTATTTTAATTACATACTACCGACATTCGGAAGTCGGAATTATAAAATATTTAATTGAGATAAAATTCCGACCTCCTGAGGTCGGAATTTTTAATGAATTACAATAAAAACCGACCTCTTGATGTCGGTATTATTTTCTCAATTAAATATAAAAAAATACCGACCTCATGAGATCGGTATTTTATATTAATTTATTTTTACTCTTTAATTTTACCGACATACAGAAATCGGTATTATAATTTTTTTTGTTTTTT
>NW_026028086.1:0-592 GCF_019186545.1 Solanum stenotomum | reverse complement strand
ATTTTTTCGAGATCTACGGAACCAAACTACCTGAAGGCGGTTTGCGCGTGCCGATTTTCCCGAAAATGCCTTTTGCTGATTTTTACGCGAGCGGAAATTTGATGAAAAAAATAAAAGGAAATTCAGACAAAGGCGATGGGTTCTTCATATGGATCTCGAAAAAATACGAGGTTTCAAAAAATAGATTGCGTCAAACGGACGTTCGAGCTGATAGTTACGGCCATTTGAAATTCAGCATCTTAAAGGCAGTTTGCGCATGCCGATTTTCCCAAAAACACCATTTACTGATTCTTCTACGCGTCGAAATATGACGAACAAAATAAAAGGAAATTCAGACAAAGCGATGGGTTCTTCATTATGATCTCGAAAAAATACGAGGTTTAAAAAAAAAGATTGCGTCAAACGGACGTTCGAACCGAAAGTTACGGCCGTTTGAAATTCAGCATCTTAAAGGTGGAAGGTGGCTTTGAATTTATGAAACTTCAAACGGCCATAACTAGGGCCTCGGGTGTCCGTTTCAGGCGATTTTTTTTTTGAATCCGCGTATTTTTTGGAGATCTACGTAACCAAAGGCGGTTTGCGCGTGCCGATT
>NW_026028085.1:0-592 GCF_019186545.1 Solanum stenotomum | reverse complement strand
CACCCCTCACCCCACCTAGCCAAATCTCTTTTCTCAACCATTTTAGTTTCTTTAATTTTAAAATTCAAAATTTTTCTATATGAATCTTGGTCGATTTACACACTACTAAAATCTAGGTTTTCGAATCTTGTTTGTGAAAGATTGAAGTTTAGATAATTTTGAAATCTTGAAGAGTAATGATGTATACTGAAAAGTTAAAAAACTTTATGGAGAAGCTTGAAGAATAACAAATGGGTTTTGTGAATTTATGAAATTAATTCAAAATTATGAAGAAAAATTATTGGGTTTGTGTTGGTAAGCTTTTAGTGTAAAAAATATCCATGTCAAATAGAAAGAATTAAACCAATTTGACATGAATTTAGTGCTCAATTATGAGCAAATATGAAGAACATGATACTGAAAATTTTAATGTGCAAACTTATTTTTTTATTTTTAGCTTTTAATTTCTTATGTGACATTTAAAATGACATGGAATTCTACAAAATGACGTGGAATTTCATGTGTAAGCGGTTGTGTTACACTCACACACATAGAATAAGAAAGGGGTTTAAAGTATTGTGTTTTAGTGAGTTTAAGGGTTAAATTGACAAAG
>NW_026028084.1:0-370 GCF_019186545.1 Solanum stenotomum | reverse complement strand
TCAGTTCACGTCCAGCTTTTGGAGGACATTTCATGATGAGTTGGGCACTCGGGTTGACCTTAGCACAACTTTTCACCCAAAGACGGATGGCCAGTCGGAGCGTACTATTCAGGTCCTTGAGGATATGTTGCGGGCCTGTGTTATGGATTTTGGAGGTCAGTGGGACCAGTTCTTACCTTTGGCGGAGTTTGCGTACAACAACAGCTACCACTCTAGTATTCAGATGGCCCCATTCGAGGCATTATATGGTAGGCGTTGTCGCTCTCCAGTTGGTTGGTTTGAGTCTACAGAGCCTAGGCCGCGTGGTACAGATTTGCTTCAGGAGGCCCTGGATCAGGTGAGGGTGATTAAGGATAGGCTCAGGACGGCT
>NW_026028083.1:0-516 GCF_019186545.1 Solanum stenotomum | reverse complement strand
ATGAAGGTTGATATATATACATGTATGTGGTTGGTGGGCTGATTTATATGAATGTTGGAATTGGTTGGACTTAGTACTCTTGAAAGACATGATTTTATCTACATGAACAATAGCCCACCATGTGTTTGATAAAATGTCATTTATAGAATTCTTAGGAAATGGAAGGTCCAATGTACATCCTATGAGTCGGATGATTATATAATTATTGAAATGATGATGAAAGGGATACATGTATATGATTTTCTCTATAAAAGTGTTGTGAGTTGACAAAGCCTAGTACGGGGGGTAGTAGGCCCGTATAACCGTATCAAGGGGTTTGTACCTTGGTCCCTAGCTCGGGGGTGGTAGGCCCGGGTAACCACATTGAGGGGTTTGTACCTCTTTCGCCTCTCCAAGTGGGTGGTAGGCCTTGGAAATACTATATTGATGGTCACTCACCACACATGTACTACGTCCCACTAAATATGATTCTTATGTAAGCGTCATTTTATATATCATTTCTTTAATATGCTATCT
>NW_026028082.1:0-2649 GCF_019186545.1 Solanum stenotomum | reverse complement strand
CAAAAGATAGTAAATGGAGGTGGAGGGTAGAGGTTTAGAAAAAAATAATTGAAAACAGGCATAAAGAAAAAAAATTATTTTAATTTTTTAATTCTTGCATGAATGTAATTATTTTAATAAATTGTGATGATGTTCTTAATATGACTGATTGAAGCATATTTTAATTTTGAAGTGTACGATATTTTGATTAGACTTTTCATTTATTTCTTACAATTTCATAGTCTAATATTTCGGAGTTGTTTAATATTTGATCGAGAATTAAGTTTGTATCTTTTCTAAAATATATAGGCCTAAAACTACTCATGAATATAATTAAGGAATCACTTTAAATCATCATAATATTTAAGTCTCCCCGTAGATAAAATTTCAACTATCTTTTTCAGGACGTTATCTTTTTTTTTAAAAATATTTGGAAGGACGTCTAATGATTTGTTGTATCAAATTGGTGGAAACATAAATTTGGTTAAAGACATATATTTTAAATATAAGCTTGTGGTTTACTTTTCTTTTGTATGTTATATATCAATAATAAGAGGTACATTCAAAATTTTACCTAAATATCAATCGTAATAATAAAAAATATTTTGTTCGGATAAATCTGTGATGCTGTGCATAGATCAAATTATTTTGTGGATTGAATTTCAGTTTATTGTCTACGATTCCATTGCGTGGTGAAAATTAATTAGATTCTACTAATTTTATTTTTATTTGTATTTACCTATAATTGTGTGTTATATATTATTGAATTTTTTAGTTAAATTTGCAATTACTATTACCGTTAAATGATTTTTTACGAACCTACCTCCTTTGTTCTAGTACTAATATGTGACTTGATTTTTAAAGATGCGTGAAAATTAATTATGAAATTGTTGTGGCACTATTGGTTGCTGAGATTGACTAATTTTTAATTTGTAGTTCATTTGATTTAATAGTAAAATATTTTATTTAAAATATCTTAATATTTTTTAGTCTTTTAGTTAAGTGACAAATTTACTGAACAAAAGATCATTTTCTTTGTTTGATTGACTTTTAATATATAACTAATGTAGCAATGAATTAAAATCATGTAAAAAAAAATATTTCAATAAAGAGCAATGGTAGTACAACTAGAATTTTCACAGACAAAATTCTGATGTTTCTCCTAGCTTGGCTACTAAATCAATAATCTTGTAATATGCAATCTCCATAGGAATATTCATTCCCAAGACTAATTTTAAGCTTCTATTGTCTTCGAAATTTCGATCAAGTTTAACCATTTTTGACACTGCAAAAGAAAAATGCGGGATAAAGTTAATAATCAATTTACTAGAATATTTCATGAATTCACACGTGCTAAAATTTAAATTAATCTCTGCCGTCAATTGGTCACAGTCTGCAAGAAACTTTTTGTGAAGTTCATGACGTTCTTCGATAGTAGCTGAGCTAGTTGTTCTCTCCATCAATTCACTCAGCTAATCATATTCTAAGAAGATCCTTTTCCTTTTAAAATCCACTTCTTTTCCTGCTTTCTTAATATCACTGAAAATTGAAAATAGCATAACATGTCAAGGTGGTTATAAAAAAAGACATAAAAAAAAAAGGACATCGAATAGAAACTCACCTGAGAAGCTCTAGTTTTGGAGAATTCATTGTTTAATGATATTTTGTGAAATTTATGAATAAAGAGAGTAATTGATGTACAAATGAACTGAATGTGCTTCCTACTTATAGATAGTTGTCTGTTTGTGGATGCTTACCCAACTGTAAGTTTATTCAATTGTAAGATTATCCAACTACATTCTTATCCAATTGCAAGCATATCTAAGAAATTATGGAATGAATATCCTCACTATGGTATGTTTATAATAATTTCATAATGTTTTTTTCAAAAAAAATATTTGAATGTCACAATGTATTGGAATGTTAATAAATATTCCGAGATTATCATAGGGTAGAAAATGGTAAGAAATTAATTTTATTGCTCAATTTAATGAGATGAATAGAATTTGAATTCATTCTACATAGGCTCTTGTTCTTACATAACAAATAGTTAAATTATATTAATTCTTATTTAGAGGTTTATTATTTAATAGTTAATTCTAAATAAGGGTAACACGTAGATTCTATGATAGTCATTTTTAGTTATTTGAAAATCAAAGTATTAGATTAAAAAGATGACTTTGTCAAATAATAAACAAAAATAATTTTTGATTGTGAAATTTGCTTCCTCAATAACTTTTCGATAGTTACACAAAAATCGTGTCTTTCCTTAAAGCATGTAGCAGAAAAGGCAAGTTTCATAAAGTTAAAGAATAGGGTTTCAGACATTACTCAGTTAGAAATCTTATTGTGGCTAAGAGAGAGTATGCAACAAATATTTTTCTAAAAAGAAAGGTAAAAAATATTTGAATTAATGTTGAACATGGTGCATATATAGATTTAAATCGATAGCTTGGTAATAAATAATTAGTCTTCATGGGTTTCTTATTTGTATCAAGCTTTCTGCTTTATTTTCATAAAATTAACCTAGAAAATCAAAATTATTTAAATGAGAGCATTAAAATTCTTCAATTAGCAAATTAAAATCTTTGTGTATCTAAACTAGTTAGACAAAGATAATAAATTAAATCTTTAGACATCTCTTGTGTCACGACCCGATTTATCAAGTCA
>NW_026028081.1:0-213 GCF_019186545.1 Solanum stenotomum | reverse complement strand
GGAAGAATTTTCTTTGTTCCACCAGGATCTGGTGAGCAATATTACCTTAGATTGCTATTGAATGTTGTTAAAGGTCCAACTTCTTATGAGGAGATCAGAAGAATAAATGATATTGATCATGAGACCTTTCGAGATGCATGTTATGCTCTAGGATTATTAGATGATGACAAAGAATATGTTGATGATATAGTAGAAGCAAGTCAATGGGGAATG
>NW_026028080.1:0-1522 GCF_019186545.1 Solanum stenotomum | reverse complement strand
AGTTATATATTTCTTCTATATTTAATATTTTATCCCATATTTGTACTTTTATATTTTTTGCCTTATATGTGATCATGCTTCCTTCATTATTAAATCCCGTTACTACTATCGGTGTTTTTAATTTTTCCCATTTATCTTCTCGTAAACAATTGTATTTACATATATTAGCTTCTGCTCCCGTATCTATCATTGGTGTGTAATATCTGTTGTAATATCCCTCTATTATTATATTTGCAAGTATGTATATTTTCATACCAAGGTTCTTTTTATTATTACTCTTTTATTTTCATAATTTATTGTTAACTGTTTGTCTTCTAGATTATATGGTTTTACTTGTTCTGACCATTTTATTCCTAAAATGATATTTTCATTTCCTTGATATATTTTAAATTTTATCACTATTGGTACTCCTTCAATGATTATTTCCTTTGTTGTAGTTACTTCGGTATACATTAATGCTTTTGGTAGTTTGGGGCATGATTGCTCAATAATTATTATTTCATCTTCCATCACTAATTCTCTTGTAATATAGTTTTCTTCTCGTCCTGTATTTATTAATATTAAATATTTTCGTTGTTCCATTATTCCCGTTATGTAGTAATGATGTGGTTTTATTTCTTCTTCCATTGATTTTTGTAGAGTTTTATCTATTCTTCTTGAGGTACTCATTTTTTATGAGATTTGTGGTATTTCACAGTTCATGGTTATTCTTTTGGATGTACTTAATCTTTTTTTTACTATTTTTAAATCTTCTTCTATGTCAATTTCATTATAACGATAGTCATTCTTGTCTATGACTGTGACTATTCTTTCAAAAGGATCTTCTATTTTTATTTTATTTATTTTATTTTTTACTGTTATTTTATGTTTTGTCGTTAAAACATATAAGTTTTTACATCTAGCTGTAAATATTTTACTTCCCGGGGCTAGTTCTATTCCTGACATTCTCCAGTATAATACTAATGATTTATCTATATTTCTGTCATTTATTGCTACAGAGTAATTAGCACTTATTATGAATTTAAATTTTTGGTATATGAGGTTACCTTTTACCGCACTTATTATAATTTTTTCTATTGGTTGTATAATTACACAAAAATTAGAAAATATAAAAGAAGAAGACCCTAAAATAGAATTAATTGTATTCTCTATAGATAAAGTAAAAATAATTCAAGATAAGTTAGAATTATTATATAGTGAGGATCCTCTACAAGAATGGGAGAAACATAAAATAAAAGTAAAAATTGAGTTAATTGATAATAATACTATAATAACCCAAAAACCATTAAAGTATAATTTTAATGATTTAACCGAATTTAAGATACATATAAATGAATTACTAGAAAAAGGATATATACAAGAAAGTAATAATAAGCACACAAGCCCGGCATTTATCGTTAATAAACATAGTGAACAAAAAAGAGGAAAAAGCAGAATGATTATTGATTATAGAAATTTAAATGCAAAAACCAAAACATATAATTATCCGATATCAAATAAAATACTAAAAATAAGACAAATA
>NW_026028079.1:0-500 GCF_019186545.1 Solanum stenotomum | reverse complement strand
GTACCCTAGTTATTTCTCTTATCTTGATTACAACCAAAGTTGAATTTAATTATTGATTACAATATTAAGTCTTACTATTTGTTTCACACAAGCACAACCCCCCTTTTTATTACCTGTTTCTGGAAATAATTTGACTAATTGAATATAATTGTTGGTTAAAAGTAAAGTCTAAACCATTTTCCTCGTGGGATCGATCCCAACCTATAAGTTGGGTTCTTTACTTGATAACGATCGCTTATGCTTCTGAAAGGAGGTGTAATATGAGCGTATCAAATTTTGGATGGGTATTCGGGCTACAATCAAATTTCTATAGCTCCAGAAGACCAAGAGAAGACCACCTTCACTTGCCCATATGGGACTTTTGCGTTCAAACGAATGCCATTCGGATTGTGCAATGCTCCAGCGACCTTCCAAAGATGTATGATGTCAATATTTTCTGATATGGTGGAGGACATTATTGAGGTGTTCATGAATGATTTTTCAGTGGTAGGTGATTCGTT
>NW_026028078.1:0-500 GCF_019186545.1 Solanum stenotomum | reverse complement strand
CCATTCATATTTAAATTGCCGAGAAGGCAATTCATATTCAAATTGCCGAGAGGGCAATTCATATTCAAATTGCCGAGAAGGCTATTTATATTCAAATTGCCGAGAAGGCTATTTATATTTAAATTGCCGAAAGGGTCATTCATATTTAAATTGCCGAGAGGGCCATTCATATTTATATTGCCGAGAGGGCCATTGCATATTCAAAATGCTGAGAGGGCCATCACATATTAAATTGCCGAGAGGGCCATTCATATTCATACCGCCGAGACGGCCATCACATTCAGACCGCCAAGAGGGCGATCATATTCAACCACCAAGAAAACCATCAACATCTATTTTGCTACTTCAATATTAAAAGAAGAGTACAGTGAAGAGTCATGTCGCAAATATGAGACACATGCTTTATTTGCTTTATGTCAGACTGAAAGAAGTTGACGTTAAATAATCAAGGAGAACAATTAAGTGTCAACATGGTGCGGACGACATCAAAAGGATGCAGC
>NW_026028077.1:0-649 GCF_019186545.1 Solanum stenotomum | reverse complement strand
CACTGCTCTGTCACCAAATACCCATTGAACACATGTTCCATGGCTTATCTCAATTCTCTTCTAATAGAAGAGGAAGTGTAAAGTTTGTAGGTTGTTATTCTCGTGCTCTTCCAATCACATGAGATGTAGAAACCCATTATGTTTAATCAACATATGGTTTATGTTCAATGTGTTTTATGCCTTTTTTAATGGAAGGGGTAATAACGTAATTTCATCAATAAATGGAAAGAGACTGAAACTTACATATAAATCACATTTGTTGAAAGCGTTTTATGTCTTTCTTTCTCGGCTCAATTAATGTTGAGTATAAAATGAAAAAATAATTATCTTTTATCGATTTGATAAAAGTAATAAATATATTTCAAAAATTGTAGACAAATAAAATTAAACAGAAGGGGTAATAACGTAATTTTATTAATAAATGGGAAGAGCCTGAAAATTACACATACACCGCATTTGTTGAATGCGTTTTCTGCCTTTTTAAAGGAAGGGGTAATAACATAATTTCATCAATAAATGGGAAAAGACTGAATCTACACATAAATTGCATTCGTTAAATGCGTTTTATGTCTTTCTTTTTCAGCTCAATTAATGATGAGTATAAAATGAAAAAAATAATTATTTTTTCTCGATATGATAAAAGTAATAA
>NW_026028076.1:0-603 GCF_019186545.1 Solanum stenotomum | reverse complement strand
TTAAAGTTGTGAACTTTAGAGAACTTGAGTTTTTGTAGCATTTTAGAACTTCATAAGGTTGTGAATGTTAGGAATCTTGAATTATTGTAGGATTTTAGAACAGTAAGTTGTGAACCTTAGAGAACTTGATTTTTGTAGGATTTTAGAACTTTAGGTTGTGAAACATTAGAAATCTTGAATTATTATAGAATTTTAGAATTTTAAGTTGTGAATTTTAGAGAACTTGAATTTTTGTAGGATTTTAAAACTTTAAATTGTGAACTTTAGAGAACTTGAATTTTTGTAGGATTTTAGAACTTTAGGTTGTGAAATTGAAAGAACTTGAATTTTTGTAGGGTTTTAGAACTTTAAATTGTGAACTTTAGAGAACTTGAATTTTTGTAGGACTTTAGAACTTTAGGTTGAACTTTAGAAATCTTGAATTATTGTACGATTTTAGAACTTTAGGTTGTGAAATTTAGAAATCTTGAATTTTTGTAGGGTTTTAGAACTTTAGGTTGTGAACTTTAGAAATCTTGAATTATTGTAGGATTTTAGAACTTTAGGTTGCGAACTTTATAAATCTTGAATTATTTTAGGATTTTAGAACTTAAAGTTGTGAAC
>NW_026028075.1:0-932 GCF_019186545.1 Solanum stenotomum | reverse complement strand
AAGCTTTGGTGAGCCTTCTTATATTCCAGAGGCCTTCATAACTCTAAATTCATTCCCCTATATCCCAAATCCCAACCAAATTCNAGGCAAAGAAGAAGAAGCTAGGGTTTTCATGTAAATTTTCCAATTCCTCCATTGATTCTAAGCTTTGATCCTCATGGTATGTAAGGATTTCATCAATGGGTTCCATTCAACCATTGCATTACCAAAGGTTCTTCAATTCTCCACTTCCATTTCAACCAAGTTGATTCGGTTTTCATTCAATTCTTCATATGTTCTATTTATGTTGATTCAATTGCTTGAATTTGATCTATTTTTTTACTCAATTACATGCTCTCCAAATGAAATCATATGAACCCACACATTAATTGTGATTTTTACTATGAACCCTAATTTGCATGAATTTTAAGAAAAGTTATGAATCAATGAATGATGTTTAATGATCATATGCATGATTTATGAAAAGGAATGACTTATGATCTATAGGTTTTTAAAGATGAACATCAATAAAATTGTGGATGATTTTCTCACATATTAAGGGATCATCGCTTGGTGAAAGGTTTTCTCACTTAGACTTCATTCAAGATTTAATGAGCTACTCTATGATGTTTTTAGCTTGGATTAGTAATTGAATTATGTTTTCCATGGATGATGATAACTTCATGAAAAATACTATTCCTTTGGATTTAACTTAGCAACGAGTGAACTTTGAGGTGTAGGCTCAAATAGGGTAGTCTCTAGTAGCAACCTCTAGTTCCAAACTATGTGCCCCCGTAGGATGCCATAAATGGACTAGCTAGTGGATCCACTAAAGCATATGATATAATACAAAGTTCTACCTTGGCAAGTAGACCATTACTTCTCGATATGAAAGTTACATTGGACTTCATGTTATAGCTCACATGATCTATTGTCGATTAAAGCTAATATCC
>NW_026028074.1:0-486 GCF_019186545.1 Solanum stenotomum | reverse complement strand
TGATGGCTGATCGAACGGTTAAAGAGGCTCATAGGTGTGCTCCATGATGTGCTAGTGAAAGTAGAGTCTTTCATCTTTCCGGCGGATTTTGTGATTCTTGACTGTGAGGTTGATTTTGAGGTTCCCATCATCCTTAGGAGACCATTTCTTGCCACAGGGCGTGCATTGATTGATATGGAAAACACTACTAAAAAAACTGTGAATACCGACCTATAAATACCGACCTCCGGAGGTCGGTATTCCTTGAAATACCGACCTAAAACCGACATCCCAGCTTAGGTCGGAAAAAGCTTGGTCGCTATTCAATACCGACCTCTGGAGGTCGGTATTTACTGACCTCTCGAGGTCGGTTTTTATTTTATGTCGGAATATTCATTTTTTTAAATTCCGACCACTGGAGGTCGGTATTTTTATTTTTGTAATGTAGAAATATCGACATCCGGAGGTCGGTAATTTTCTTTTTGTATTTTTGAAATTCTGACCTCC
>NW_026028073.1:0-201 GCF_019186545.1 Solanum stenotomum | reverse complement strand
GGGTTCTGAAATTCATGCGAGAAACGATATAATAACATGATAATCTGATTTGGAACGTGTTAATAACTAATTCATGATGATCTGCTGTAATTCTAGAAACCCTAAGTCTGTTCATAATCATGGAATCAAGAATCTGACTGAATTCTAGGGATCTAATGGGCGAAAGGAACCTACCAGTGAAATCCCACATACCTGGTGACG
>NW_026028072.1:0-492 GCF_019186545.1 Solanum stenotomum | reverse complement strand
TAGGCATATTGCGTGAGACAAAAGACTTTTTCTCTATGAACTTTTAAATGAAAAAATATGGGTGAGACATCCTATGTGATAGGGGTAGAAATATTCCGTGATAGATCACAAGGATTATTGGTACTGTCTCAAAAGGCTATAACGAAAAAGTTCTAGAGAGATTTAACATGAGCAATTGTTCAGCAATAATAGTTCTTATTCAAAAAGGGGACAAATTTAATCTCATGCAATGCCCAAAGAATGATGTAGAATGAAAAGAAAATGAAAATAATTCCTTATCTTCTATTTTTGGAAGTTTGATGTATGTTCAAACTTGCACACGATCGTATATTAGCTTTTTGGTCGGAATGCTAAGAAGATATCAAAGTAATCCTGGAATTGATCACTAAAAAGAAAACTACAAAGAAAGTTTGTGGCATGTTATGAAGCCACAATTCATGCATTATGGCTGCGGAACTTCATTACAAGACTTGGGGTTGTCGACACCATTAC
>NW_026028071.1:0-339 GCF_019186545.1 Solanum stenotomum | reverse complement strand
TTGGCTAGTGATTGTGAGGCCCCAATTCCTGACTGGAGGGGACACCAAAGGCCTCTGCCCTTCCATCCCTTGGATAGATAGAGAGGGAGGGTAGAGCTTTTGGTTTTTTCATGTTGTCAAAGAGTTGAACAATGGTTTTTTCGTGTTGTCAAAGATTTGAACAATGAAAATAGATGGCGAGTGCCTGATCGAATTGATCAGGTCATGTAGGAACAAGGTTCAAGTCTACCGGTCTGTTAGGATGCCTCAGCTGCATACATCACTGCACTTCCACTTGACACCTATCGTAATGATAAACGGCTCGTCTTGCGGTGACCTTCTCTTGAATTCTCAAAAAAA
>NW_026028070.1:0-393 GCF_019186545.1 Solanum stenotomum | reverse complement strand
AGAATTAGTGACGGAAGATGAAATAATGTATACCAAAAGCATTAATGTATACCGAAGGAAATTACAGAAAAGGAAATAATCATCGGAGGAGTACCAATAGTAATAAAATTCAAAATATATCAAGGAAATGAAAATATCATTTTAGGAATAAAATGGTTGGAACAAGTAAAACCATATAATCTAGAAGACAAACAGTTAACAATAAATTATGAAAATAAAAGAGTAATAATAAAAAGGACTTTGGTATGATAAAAATATAAAAATAATGAAAATATATATACTTGCAAAGATAATAATAGAAGGATATTACAACCGATATTATACACCTATGATAGATACGGGAGCAGAAGCTAATAGATGTAAACACAATTGTTTACCAGGAGATAAATGGGA
>NW_026028069.1:0-868 GCF_019186545.1 Solanum stenotomum | reverse complement strand
AGCATTTTCACCTGTTTCGGAGCAGCAAGCTAGAGTCCTTGATCAAAGATCTACACTGGAACTCGAACTACTTCACACTCGTCCACGCGCAAGACTCCGGAGACAACGAAACAAATAAGAAGCTGGATATTTTCGAGAGTAACAGAGATGTTTTGCAGCAATTTGGTTATATAATATTTGACTGAAAATTATATCCAAACCCCCCCCCCCCAAAACGGATGCTTAAGGTTCGCATTTATAGAGTAAAAGCTAAGGTTCCGAGGGTTCTTAAGGCGGGAAGATTTTTTCAAAATCGAGTCACAAAACTCCTTTGAACTTTGAACATCATACCATGGCAGAAAACTTTTCAGATGCCATTTTCTTATGACCAAAATAGACAAATCAACACCAATACATATAGGATCATGCTCATCACAATTTTTTTTTCACAAGGTATATAAATATACCATGGGAAGAAGGAAACTTGCTGGAAAATGGCCAAACCAAATCTGAAATTTTGAGGAGTGGAGCTCAAGCTTTGTTAAAAATGGAGATGAAGCCAAAAGAGTGTTCCCTTGCTAAAGAAAGAGAGGGAAGCGTCTGATGACACCAAAGTAAAAACAATAGACTGTTTTTTGGGAAATCCAAGGGTATTTAGGTCACTTTAGGTGGGTTAAAGGAGGGTAGGATAGGTAGTTTAGGATATTTGGGATTCTAGGGCTTTAATTTTGAATTGACCGACCAATGAGGAGGAGACAAGTGGCAAGCGTGTGCTGATCAATGAGAGGCATGTGAGGGCGTGTGGCAAGCATGTGTTTTGGAACGTTGGCGCCTTATGTGGCGCCAACGTGGATGTTCGCTTGGCGCTTACGTGGAAGGAGGAGTGTAA
>NW_026028068.1:0-4428 GCF_019186545.1 Solanum stenotomum | reverse complement strand
TTTTCGGTTCGGTTTTGTACACCCCTAATTGATATCATTTGTTTTTTAAATACTAATAAAATTTATGTTACTAAACACATTACATTGAAAAATGAGATCAAATTATATTTTAACAAAACCAAAATGATGTGATCATGTGTTCAAACGATCAAATATTCTTTAATAATTTTGCGCATCGAGCGAGTACGTTTACTAGTTATTTATAATAATTTTGATGACAAATAAAATAAGATCAGTTGTAGTATCATATCTAGTCCTTAAATTTCTCAAACATAATTGTAATAAATAGTACTTATGTCGTACCTATTGACGTAATCCAGACATTCTTTAATTTCTGCCTCAAAATATCAAGAAATTCCAAGTCTTTGCAATCGATCAACGATCCAAATGTGCTCAAATAAGTCCACCGGGATATACATTCGGAACTAAGGGATTATCAAACGGACCAAACCAATATCCAAATTAGCGCTAGAGGGAAAGAAAAATCACTAAAAAGATAGTCTAGAGACAAATTCAGAATTTGAATTAAACATGTTAAAACGAACATATGCTATTGTGTATTTATAATATATAAATTTTTCATCTAATATGTGACGTACCTCCACCATTGAATCTGTGAACAATGTTTGTGAGATAATTGAGACAATTATGATCTTGAGTTTGCATAAATGCAAAGGCAGTGGAGGATGGAGAAAAGAGGAAAGAGCCATCAGCCCACTGCAACAAAAGTAGTTTTTGCCATTCCAAATCTGGTATCCCTTCCAAACTGAAGAGTAACGGTGCATTATGTCTCTAGGTACCCTATTATAATAATTAATCATTAACAACATACCATTTGAAAATATCATTAATTAATAAAAATGTGTTCAAAAGGCATAAATTTATCCTTTAACTTGTCGCGAAAAGTCAGTTACACGCTTAAACTATCATGGTGACCTATTACACACTTATTCTTGATAAAAGTGTAACTAATACCACCCCAGAAGAGCAACTTTCACATATAGCAAACACAAAATTCATATTTGTATGTCATAGCAAAGTTTGCATAATTACGCTCCATAGCAAACATAAATATGTATATTTCGCTATACATATACAAAAGAAAGCAGTTGTATAATCAGCTTTGGTATACATATACAAAAAGATCAATTGTATAAAGTGAGAGAGGCGAGTGAGCGAGCGAGATCTGGGAGAGTGGCAAGCGAGATCTGGGAGAGGGGAGAGAGGGGAACGAAAATATATGTATATATACAATTTTCACGCATTTAATACATTTGCATTTTTGTATAAAGTGAGAGAGGCGAGTGAGAGAGCGAGATCTGGGAGAGTGACGAGCGAGATCTGGGAGAGGGGAGAGAGGGGAACGAAAATATATATATGTATATATACAATTTTCTCTCACTTTATACAAACACAAACGCATTTTATACAATTTGTGTTTTTTGTATAAAGTGAGAGAGGCGAGATCTGGGAGAGTGGCGAGTGAGATCTGGGAGAGGGAAACGAAAATATATGTATATATACAATTTTCTCTCGCTTTATACAAAAACAAACGCACTTTATACACTTGCGTTTGTATAAAAAATGAGAGAGGCGAGGGAGAGAACAAGAGTGGCGAGCGAGATTCACCAGGAGAGAGGTGAAATAACAACAGTTTGCTATGAGGTACAATTAAATCAAACTATATTTATAGCATTTAATTTGAATTAATAGTTTGCTATTATATACAATTTTCCCACCCCAGAACTGACGTGGAAATAAAATTAAATAAAAAAGTAAATTAGGCGCATTTGAGTAAAAACTAAAGTGAAAAAAAATATTTTTTTTACCCCCATCCCCCTCTATTTCATGCTCATCTTCTCTCATTCTCCTTTAGACTTCTTCTTCATATTTTTCTTATCAAAACTCTACAATTTCTCACTCAATTTTATCATTACTTGAGAATTCTCCACTAATTTGACTCATACTTAATTCAGCAAAGTGATTCACCAAAAAAAAAAATCTAATCTAAATTTACACAACCCATTAGCATCAAAAGAACATTAAAGAGTCAAACCCTAAATTCCTAAACAATTATTACCAAGAAAAGTTAATTGCTCCCTACCCCCACTTATCAAGATTATCAAGTTTACACAACGCTGCAAATTTGATAGACCGAGGGTTTGGGTTCAATGAAGATTTATACATAGCAAAATCAAAATTGGCTCGACAATATAAAATTGATCAATATCAAACTAAAATATTTATTTTAAATTTCACAACCCATTACCATCAAAAACACTACTAACTAAAAAGAAAATTCACAATAAACCATTGCCAATTTTTTTTTTTACTTTTTTTTTTTTTTTTAACCCTCCCCTAGGAGCTCCCACCCCTTTTGCTTCCTTGGTGACTCGAACTCGCAACATTTGGATTGGAAGTGAGGGGTGCTTACCATCCGAGCAACTCCCTCTTGTCAACCATTACCAATTAAAGTTCATTTGACCCATATTTGAAACACTCAAAAGAAAGGAAGGTATTTAGATAGGGTTAAGAAGCTGAGAAATATAAGTTTTGGGTTCAAATTTAATGTCAATGACGATGACAAGTGGGATGAAACTATATTGAATAATAAGTTTGATTTAATTTGCTATCCATTTCCCCCCATTCCTTCACGAATTTTCTAACCATCTCTGCTACTCTGTCGATCTTATTTGTCGTAATAGTTTGTTTGGTATGTTTTATAATCAGAAGAAAGGATTGAAAATGGAGTCATTCAGGTAAGAAAGAAGAGAAAACATAAAGACAAAAATAGGTGTCATTCATGTAAGGAAGAAGAGAGAAGATAGAGGTAAAATAGTTGGGAAAAAATTGAAAAAATTAAGAGAGAAGATAAAGGTAAAATTGGTTAGGAAAAAAAGTGAAAAAAATTAAAAAAATTACACGTGTATTCTTGCATAGGATCTGGCAGGCGCGTGCACACAACTCTAGTATGTGTGACTAGTTTTGTACGTTAAAAGGTGGTATTAATTACACTTTTAACAAGACTAAGTGTGTAATAGGTCGCCATGATACTTTAATCGTGTAACTGACTTTTCGAGATAAGTTCAGGGGTGAATTTATGTTTTTTCCCTTCTTTGTAATAGTTTAAACTTTTAGATAGGATGATCACACATTTCAATATGATATCGAAGCAGACATAGGTCATAGGATCAAATCTCACCGTCACCTAATTTTGGTGATTACCTTGTGAGTTTCAATTTTCTTTTGTCATATATATCTCTCAAGACAAGAGAAACATCCGGAATATGAATGCCGATATTTCTTCCAATTTCAATAAGTGAAGGAAATGGTCAGTACTTTCATCTCCAATCTTGCTTAAATTATCTTTGATAAACGACATTCCTATAACCCCCAAAGAAGAACAAGAATAAAGAATACATTATTTTATTATTGTATCTAATTCGGATATATCTATTTTATATCTGAACTATTAGAAGTGTAAGTTTCATACAAAATCACCCATTAATTTGAGAAACACACCTCTGTCTTGATGATGTGTGTTCTACACTCTCTTTTATTTATAAAACTTGCCACATGAACAAAATATTCTACCTTTAAAATATCGATCACTATCCCCTCCCAATAAATAAATAAATTGAAATGTTTCCCCCCTTCCCCTCGAACCACCCCTTCCCTCCCCTCCCCTCCCCTCCTATAATTTTTTTTATATTTTTTCTAAAAAAAAAAAAAAAATCCTACCCCACCCCAAAAGGATTTTTTTTTATTATATATATATATATTTATATAACAATAATGAAAATTTTCAAAACACATTTTTTTTTTAAAAAAAAAGAGAGAGTTTAAACGGTAAGCATGTGATATGAGATTAATTATTTGATTTAAAGTTACTCTTAGCTAAATGTTTTGCGAGATGGAATTCTTTGTCTATGTGAAAAATGTTTTTTTAAATAAAACAGAGAATATAGTACATACACCAACACATATATTAGCTGAATTGCGTTTTTCGAACTAATGAGTGATAATTTCAGTATGAAACTCACAATCTTAATAATTTAGGTATAAATCTTTTTTAAAAATTCAAATATTTTTAATACTTTTTAACGATGAATGAATATGACAACATAAATTAGTAATTAGTAATGATTACCTAGTTCATTTTTGTGGTGATGCATATTCCAAGATTTCAAGGCAATAACACAAGCCAATGTGTTGATGATACGATCGTGAGCCAAAGATATGAATTTGTCACCCCACGAACCATCAAAAAGTTGATTGTTGGCAATTCATTCAAGACTTGAAGGAAATTGAGGATTATTATTAATGTCTTTTACAAGAGCAACCCAAGCTGATGTGTACACCTTTTACATGTAGTTATGTTTTAGATAATCTAATGATTAGTTTAGATGTATATATCGTCAACATATA
>NW_026028067.1:0-1039 GCF_019186545.1 Solanum stenotomum | reverse complement strand
GAGGAACGTAGTGTCGGACAATTATGCCCGCTTTCTTATCACAGTAGATACGACTGTAAAGAAAAAGGATTCTTTTTGTACCCCCAATACATCTTGCATGCATATAGTCTCATAAAATGAAAATCTGTATGTCCAATTTGAATCGACCTCAATGGATCCCTCGTTACTGCCCAGAGGAGAAGAATAGGGAATTTACATACTGATGAGCCAAGATCAAAAGCTAGAAAGGGTATTTTGGTAGTAAAGAGAGGAAGGAAAGTCTCAGATCTATGTAGTTCTCGACCCCTTTTTTTTACACGGTTCCTGTACTCTTGTTGATTGAAGTAAAGTAATCCGGTGGACCTAATCCTAAGGGAACAAGGGATCTAAAATTACAATTTTCCTAATGTGTTTTCATTAGACTAAGGATAGAATTCTCCGAGGGTTAGGAAAGGCCCCATAGAGATGTTGACATCTGGGTTCACTGATCTTGAAAAACTAACGGAGATAAGGTCGATAGCTTGCTTTCTCGTGAAAGAGTTTCAAAGTGTCTATGAACATGAAAAATCTCCTTTCTACAGCTTACAACTTTCATCGCCCTTATATTTAGCTCTCCAAAGAGCAATTCTTCTCAAAAGGTGCTGACCATTCTAAACGTGGCTTCAAAGTTATTCATTTGTAAAGCGCTTTCTTTGCTTTCTTTTAGAATCTTAAGGTCCTGGAATATTNAATATTTTTTTTACGTTACTGTGTGTTCCGTATAGAATTCTTTCTATGATTTCTGTGTGGCTGTATACGTCTAACCATTGTTGGCACTCGTTTATTTTTTGTAGTATTTCTGTAACGGGTTTTGTATTGGCTTTCTTTTTGCTCCTTGCTTTTTCTCCAATGTTCAAGATTTCTTCTTTTGAGAATTCTCCCCATACGTGGGGTTCCTTATCGTTCTTGGTGACATACCCAATGAGGTAAGCAAATCCTTTGTGAAAGGTTACATTACACGGGTTTTGTATTGGCTTTCTTTTTGCTCCTTGCCCATATCTGTGGGGGAGGCGGTGGAGGA
>NW_026028066.1:0-360 GCF_019186545.1 Solanum stenotomum | reverse complement strand
CCATTCAGCTTTGACAAGTGACAATTTTCCTCTGATTTCAGAAAAATCCCATACTTTTGGAAAGAGAAGATCAGTATCGGGTTGATGTTTCCTCTTGTTGCACATGCCGACACTCTCGTAACTGGCAAGGACTTCATCTATAGTCGGAGTCAACTCTACTTCCCCAAACCGAAAGACCATGTTGTTGCTGTCCCAAAATTTCACCATCGTTCCAATCAAGTCGGGGTAAGCCACCATTTCCATTAATGACGGGAGATGGCCTATGTGTCTTTGCACTTTCTTTTTATCGTCCTTGTTCATGAATTTCCACCAAACTTGGAGGTAAGGATCATGTATAGTCACCATTCGAGTTCTCAACGG
>NW_026028065.1:0-290 GCF_019186545.1 Solanum stenotomum | reverse complement strand
ATGCTATTTAAGTAGATGATTTTTTAGAAACAGTCTCATTACCTCCACCAGATAGCTGTAAGGTATGCGTGCAGTGCTCTATTCTTTCCAGATTCATTTTATAAAATTTCACTCAATATATTATTGTTGTTCATTTCCAAAATGAATTCTAGTTTTTACTTGAGAATATTATTTCTGAATAATAATATCACTTAATAGCGAGTCCTAGACAAATGGACTGTCACTCCCCGAGCCTACACCCTGGGCGAGACCGGCACCCGAAGACCATTGCTGGCCCCAGGCGAACCCTT
>NW_026028064.1:0-290 GCF_019186545.1 Solanum stenotomum | reverse complement strand
CAAACGGCCGTAACTTTCGGCTGGTACGTCCGTTTGACGCAATCTATTTTTTGAAAACTCGTATTTCTTCGAGATCTATATGAGGAACCCATCGCCTTTGTCTGAATTTCCTTTTATTTTTTTCATCATATTTCCGCTCGCGCGTAAGAATCAGTAAAACGCGTTTTTAGGAAAATTGGCACGCGCAAACCGCCTTTGGGCAGTATGGCTGCGTAGATCTCGAAAAAATACGCGGATTCAAAAAAAAAATCGCCTGAAACGAACACCCTAGGCCCGAGTTATGGCCGTTC
>NW_026028063.1:0-1362 GCF_019186545.1 Solanum stenotomum | reverse complement strand
GCGTTGGAAAGATCGTTCCGAGGGCTATTCAACCATAACTGGAAATACTTCTAACTCGTCATGAGCTAGAAGTTACGACTGATCAAAGTTGGCCAAAAACTCACCTTTTCCATACTTAGCCAAAATTTTCCAGATTTTTCAAATCCTTTCCAAAAAAAATAAATAAATAAATTGAAAATTTCCAATTCTAAGCCTCTTCAATTATTTCACATTGCCGGATGTTACAATATCTCCCCTTTGGGAACATTCGTCCTCGAATGAGGTTACTTTTACAGAACTAAGGGTATAACATCAAACTCAAACACCCAACAAGCAATCATGCAAACAACAACAACAACATGCCCATTATATATTAAAGAGCACTAAGAAGGAAATTAATACCTTAATCCGCATTCCCTCCGGATTCAAAAAGATGAGGATATCTCTTCTTCATGTCTTTTTCGGCTTCCCAAGTGGCTTCCTCAACAAATTGGTTCCTCCAAAGGACCTTGACTGATGCCACATCTTTAGTTCTCAACCTACGAACTTGGCGATCTAAAATCTGAACCGGCACATCCTCATAAGATAAGTTATCCTTGATCTTAACACTTTCAGTCGGTAGGATCAATGAAGGATCACCTATGCACTTTTTCAACATAGAGATGTGAAATACCGGATGGACCGTTGCTAGCTCTTGTGGTAGCTCTAATTCGTAAGCCACACTGCCGACCCTCTAGACTATGCGATAAGGTCCAATATACCGGGGACTAAGTTTCCCCTTCTTACCAAACCTCATAACCCCCTTCATGGGTGAAACCTTCAAATATACCCAATCATCTACTTCAAACTCTAACGCCCTTCTCCTAACATCAGTGTAGGATTTCTGGCGACTCTGTGCCGTTTTCAACCTCTCTTGAATCACCTTCACCTTCTCCATAGCTTGGTGAACTAAATCTGGTCCTATCAACCGTGCTTCACCAACTTCGAACCATCCAATAGGAGATCTACATCTTCTCCCATATAGAGCTTCGTATGGAGCCATTTGGATGCTAGAATGATAACTGTTGATGTAGGCAAACTCAATGAGAGGTAGGTGATCATCCCAGTTGCCTTTGAAGTCGATCACACAAGCTCTCAACATATCTTCTAAGGTCTGAATAGTGCGCTCTGCTTGCCCATCAGTCTGAGGATGAAATGCAGTACTTAAGCTCACCTTTGAACCCAAACCCTTTTGAAAAGATTTCCAGAACTGTGCAGTAAACTGTGCACCTCTATCTGAAATAATGGAGATTGGCACTCCATGAAGTCTCACTATCTCTTGAATGTATAACTTGGCATAATCTTATGCCGAAAGAGTAGTCTTTACCGGTAGAAAATGGGCTG
>NW_026028062.1:0-314 GCF_019186545.1 Solanum stenotomum | reverse complement strand
ACCATCGTTTTCATAAACCTAACTTAAACTTTATAAAAAATAAAAGGGAAGTGTTAAATGACCAGAAAATTAAAAAAATTATAATATTTTTTTAATTTTAAAATAAATTGATCTTTTTTTCATTTTTAGTTAAAAGGTATTAAAGTTAAAAGGGTAAAAATGTTTTAAAAGGTAAAATAACATAAATAAAATATTATTCTGACCAAATTATCTGGCCAAAAAGATTTTTCCAAAATAAAAATAAATAGGTTGGGTGGGGGTATGGTTACCTAAGAAAGATTAATTATTTAATTAGTTAATAATCATGTTAGGCT
>NW_026028061.1:0-314 GCF_019186545.1 Solanum stenotomum | reverse complement strand
CTAAAAAATCTGTCCCTCAGGGTCATGAACTTCAATTATGGGTCTACTACTCAGAGTAACTGTTATTCGTGAGTTAAGTGAAGATGTTTTGACGAATAATCTGCATGTACAGAAAAAAGATTAAAATGGTGAAAGTGATGGTTAAAGTTGCTAAGCATGTACGTTTAATTAGTCGGGTGTAACAGTGCATACCTATTGGATTTAATACCTATTGGTGTACAAAATATTGCAGCAACACCCCATAAAAGAGTTTGGGTGTTAATTTGTTCAAGTAGTTCTATCAGTTTCTGCTCGGAAACCTTTTTTGGGATATG
>NW_026028060.1:0-383 GCF_019186545.1 Solanum stenotomum | reverse complement strand
TTTCCAAAGGTAAGGGTTGAATTCACTTCTGGAGATCTAATGGCTCTCAAGAAGAATGTGAAAGCCAAAAACATTCTTGTTTATGGCTTAGGACCTGATGAGTATAATAGGATCTCAAATTGTACCATTGCTAAACAAATATGGGACGCACTGGTAAATGCTCATGAAGGAACCAGCCAAGTCAAAAAATTTAAAGTGGCTATATTGTTCACTGATTATGAAACCTTCAAGATGAAGGAAAACAAATCCCTTCTAGAGATGATTACTAGACTTACCACCCTAATCAATGAGTTATCATCTCTATGAAAGGTTCTTACCATTGAGGAACAAGTTGATAAAGTTTTAAGAATTCTATCAAAAACAAAATGGGATGTCAAAGTTAC
>NW_026028059.1:0-598 GCF_019186545.1 Solanum stenotomum | reverse complement strand
TTTGGGTTGACTAACGCCCCTGCCGCCTCATGGAATTGATGACACGTGTGTTCAGGCCATACCTTGATTTATTTGTCATTGTCTTCATTGATGACATACTGGTATACTCGCGGAGCCGGAGTGAGCACGAGCAACATTTGAGGATAGTGCTCCAGACTTTGAGAGATCAGCGGCTTTATGCCAAGTTCTCAAAGTGCGAGTTTTGGCTTGAGTCTGTAGCCTTCTTGGGGCACGTGGTGTCGAAGGAGGGTATTAGGGTTGATCCGTCGAAGATTGAGGCTATTCGTGGTTGGCACAGGCCCACCTCTGTGACTGAGATTCGTAGCTTCGTCGGATTGGCAGGCTACTATAGGCGTTTTGTTGAGGGATTTTCTACTATAGTAGCGCCTTTGACTCGGTTGACTCGCCAGGATGTTCCCTTTGTTTGGTCAGAGGAGTGTGAGGCGAGCTTTTTGAGGCTCAAGGAGTTATTGACCACCGCTCCTATATTGACTCTTCCAGTTGAGGGCGAGGGCTTCACGGTATATTGTGACGCATCCGGCGTTGGTTTGGGTTTTGTATTGATGCAGTAGGGCCGAGTTATTGCTTATGCGTCGAG
>NW_026028058.1:0-465 GCF_019186545.1 Solanum stenotomum | reverse complement strand
AAATACCTAGGAAACCGGAAAACATTTAAAAACCTTAATCATAAAAATCATAAATACAAAAAAAACTATAAACTCTAAAAAGCTCTTAACCTAAAATCCGAAGCGCTAAATCCTAAACCAAGAAACCCTAAGAAACTCTTAACTCCTAAACCGTTATAAACTCTAATACCCTAAAACCTATGATCCTAAACTCTAAACCCTAAAAAATCACAAAGAAAACCTATGATCCTAAACCCTAAACCCTAAAAAATCACAAAGAAAACCTAAACCCTAAAAAACCTAAAAAAAAAGTTTAAAACCACTAAACCTAAAGAACCATAAATCCCAAACTCTAATCCTTGAACCCTACACCCTTATAAATCATAAGCCCAAAACCCAAACCCTAAGCAAAACCTAAACCCAAAAAAGCACTAAGAAACCCAAAACCCTAAAAAAACAACAATGAAAAACTTAAAAAACGTTAAA
>NW_026028057.1:0-542 GCF_019186545.1 Solanum stenotomum | reverse complement strand
CGAAGCGAGCTCCAAATGGAAATTCTGCATTCACTATTGAGTCCGAAATATCATTTCCAATCAGATTCCATATAAGGTTTGTATTTTTCCGACTCCGAACGAGTCCGAAACATCGAAATTTAAGTTTGAAGGGTTGTAGAATTTTGACGCGGCGGTGACGTGGCAGAGCCACGTGGCAGCGGAGTGGAAATCTGGAAATTTCCAGAATTTAGGACGAATTTCGTCCATTTTTTTCCCTCAACTTCAACTTAAGATTTCTCCTTCATTTTGAGTCCATATTAAGTGATTCAAATGGCTAATTTCAAGAGAATTTCGTGGGGAATCTAGCGGTGATCTCAGAAATGTGAGGGGAGGCTTCGTTTGAGGTAAGGAATCAATTTTAGCCACTGCTAGGGTGATTTCCGGATTGAATTGTTGTTGAATTTTGAAATGTGAGATCTTGATCATCTTAGGTCCGTTTTGAGTCATTCTTGAGGCTAACTTATAGAGTTTTTCGCAAGGATCGTCGTGGTGTAATCTATTTGGGTTGAAAGGGTCTCGTT
>NW_026028056.1:0-705 GCF_019186545.1 Solanum stenotomum | reverse complement strand
TTTTAGACCCGATTTTGGGTCCGTCTCTAAAAAATATAATTTTAGTGTCAATATATTCGTAATGACGATGTGATTAACCTTTTGTTAGTGGGGAAGCATTTGGAGACCGTTCGGAGGGGAAAAGTTCTGGTACCGTGAGTTGGAGCACGCGTGGTCGGCTTTCATGTAGGCTATGGTTTTCCCTCGTGAGATTGAGCATGTTTAGGAATTTGTTATTGATTTGCTTGAGTATGGAGGGGTTCGGGTGTCGAGCCTGCTAAATTTCTATAATCCCTGCCTTAGACTTTATTTCGGGAAGGTGTTGGATTATGACAGCATGTCTCTTGATATTATTGAACATCCATACCTTGTGGTGTATATGATAATATTGATTTGAAGTATGTTTGGCCTTAGTCTAGGCTTAGACTAGTGTTGCCATAGACTTGCGAGATTTCGGATGTCGTTGGGCAGTAGAACTTTTTCCGACGTCGTTTCGGACGGTCAGCTCCTTGTAGACTGATATAGCAGACTTGAGTCTGATAGTCGGTAACTCAGCTTATGACCTTGTATCCATAATGCCCTGCTTTTCTATTAGCTACAGTACCCGGTTAGAGTCCGTGGTCCAGCTTACTTATGTCCAGGCTTAGCTACAGTATCCAGTTAGAGTCCGTGGTCCAGCTTACCACCTGTGATCTGGTTTTTGGCTACAGTACCCGATTAGAGTCC
>NW_026028055.1:0-235 GCF_019186545.1 Solanum stenotomum | reverse complement strand
TTTAGGCAACATCATCAAAACACTTTTAGACATGCTCATAAGTCAACTCATGCAACATTTAGGCAAATCATTATAGATGCACATCAACATGAGGAACATAAATTTATGAAAATTCATTTTCTCATTTAATAAGAATTCATTTAAAACATGCATGACATAAGGAGACCATAGAAAAACTCCTTTTCACATAAGACTCCAAAACATGAACCAAGCTTCTAGGAGCTCTTTGTTTTAG
>NW_026028054.1:0-342 GCF_019186545.1 Solanum stenotomum | reverse complement strand
TGTGTCTTCTTCTAAAACGATTTCACTTGTTTAATTATGGATTTTTATGGTTAATTATGATTATTTATGGTTGGAATACTGTAGTATTGTTGTATTTTGATGAAAATCACCCTTGGACCCATTATTTCCCCTTCTTCCTAAAGTATGAACTATGTTATGGCTTGATTGATGTTGAGAACTTGGCAATTGAATATGTTTATGTTAATTAAGATATTGAATCATGAATTCCTCCTATATTATGTAGTAATTGTATATGGTTGGGTTGATTGTTATTTCAAGACCCTTGAAGGGCAAAGGTATGAGGTTTGTACTTGTTTATATAAGAATTATGTATGAGATTGG
>NW_026028053.1:0-271 GCF_019186545.1 Solanum stenotomum | reverse complement strand
AAAGGTTTAAAGATAAATTCTCAAAGAAGAAGTCACAAAGGATCAAAGAACTCTCTCAAATATTATTAATATCAATCTAAATTGTCTTTAATGAATGAAAAGGACTCCTATATATAGGAGAAGGGAAAAAAAACGTCCAAGAAACCCTAGAAAGACAACTACAAGGAATCCTACTCTAGAAAGGAAATAAAGTAACCCAACTAGGAACAAATTTAGTACTTCTAGGAAAGCATTAACTGGACGATAAATAGACTAAGGAAAATATTAATAA
>NW_026028052.1:0-263 GCF_019186545.1 Solanum stenotomum | reverse complement strand
ATAAGCTTTCTTGGGTATCAAGTAATCAATTTCTTGGAGGACAGGTAATCAGATTTCTTAGAGAGCAAGTTATAACTTTTTTTTTCTGTTCACGCAACTGTAATAATTTTTTTTTTTTTTCACGACGCTACTGTTCACGCTATTTTTTTTTTCTTTTTTTTTTTGTTGTTGCTCTAAGAAGAAATCCCAAGATTTATCAAGAACGGAATCTTGATAGAACCGCTCTGATACCACCTGATAACAACAAGGTTAAGGGAGATCAC
>NW_026028051.1:0-218 GCF_019186545.1 Solanum stenotomum | reverse complement strand
TTTTTGTGTGCTGTAGTCCAAAGATTTTATGGTGATCCGGAATTCCGACCTCATTTTTGCAAAAAATATACCTGGACGTCGGTTAAGACCTTATCTATGGAGCCAGTTGGACCTCACAGCCAAAATGGCCCATTTTCAAGGTCAAACGAGCCGTAGAGCTGGTAAACTCCCCATTTTATCAATTTTCGTGTGGTATAGTTCATGAATTTTTTGTGATC
>NW_026028050.1:0-465 GCF_019186545.1 Solanum stenotomum | reverse complement strand
TATGTTGAGGGGTTTATGACCCCAAGTGATTGGAAAAAGAACCTTTGAAGTTAAGAGGGTTTAGATTTGGCAACATGAAGGAGAAAAGTCGGGCAGCTTGCATCTGTGAACAAAATCTGATCTGTTTTCAGAATAAATTTCGAAATTTTTCTTTAGTCTAGTTGTCCTAAATTATTCCTAATCATCATGGGGTCTTTCCAAACACATATCATTACCCTTGAATTCATAATTCCAATTTAAGGAGAGTAAAGGTAGAAGTCAAGTGAAGTTAGTTTCCAATTCTAGTGATGTTAGTTTCCCATTTCAAGTGAAGTTAGATTCCAATTCAAGTGAAGTTAGTTTCCAAGTCAAGTGAAGTTAGTTTCCAAGTCAAGTGAAGTTAGAAGTTAAGCTTAGAAGTTAAGTAAGTCAAAGCAAGTCTTCAAACTTTTCAAGCGTCTTCATTGAACGTTTTAACTTCATTCT
>NW_026028049.1:0-354 GCF_019186545.1 Solanum stenotomum | reverse complement strand
GGATGGAACCAAAAGCATAAGACGAAGCCCAATGCTCTACCAACTGAGCTATACACCCAAAAAAAGATGTAGTAGTAAATAAGGATTGGTACGGAAAAGAGGTCGGATGTTCTTGCCTTTGCCCCCCACGCCAGCTTGCTCTCTCATCCCTCCCACCCTTGCCTATACCTAGGATTCCCATTTGGTTCGGCTTTTCATAGATCGATCATGCAGTTAGGGCCAATCAAGCAGAGATCGATTGGCCTGCCAGAGAGCTGACATTAGAAGACTGAGACCCACAGCACCAAGAAAGCTGGACGACATAGGATCAAAAGTTCAGGATGATGTCCTTCTCTTAGGCCCCTAGACCATGAT
>NW_026028048.1:0-873 GCF_019186545.1 Solanum stenotomum | reverse complement strand
TCAGAGTCGTCACTTGGAATTGAGTTTTGACGTTCCACGTCACCTTATTATTTAAATCCCTAATCAAAAGGAAATTTGTCTCTTTATTTTTATTGGTCTGCGAATTAGAGATTCAGGTAAGGAATTCTGTTGACCAAGGGGAAGGTGTTAGGCACCCCTCGAGTGCCGTGATTCTAACACGATCGCTTTATTGACTACACATATGACTTAAATTAATATTTGGATATTGTATTATTAGCTTAATAATAAAAGTTATTTACCTCATTATTTGATTTATTTTAAACCTATTTATATTATATTAATATATGTTCGTTAATTAAAAAAAATTTATATCACATAAATTTATTCAAACATAATAAAGTAAAGTTAATAGGTGGATATTTACAAATCTTGAAATGTCTTGTAATTTCTTTTCTTCTTCTTTTCTTTTTCATGTATTTGTATTTATTTATTTTTATTGTGGATAGAAAATATATAGGTATCTAATTGGTAGGAATTAGAATTTGTGTAGGATTGAGATTTTTTGAGTTTGAGTATTTTAGGATTGTATTTTTAGTTAGATTTAAAATAGAAATAAAATTTTATGTGATCTGGAATTAGTTTTAGCAAGAAATTCTAAATAGATTAGGACTATTTTTTAGAAAATTTTTCCTTCTTGATTTTTAATTTCTTTTTTTTTCCTTACTTTTTTTCCTTTTTTACGTTTTGGTTTTATTAATTTTATATTTTACTTTTTCATTATGTTTCTCTCTTCGTATTTTATTTTTTATTTCTTTTAAGTTTTTGTTATGTTTCTTTCTACTTTTCTTCTTTATTTTTTTTTAATTCTTTATTTTGTTTATTTTTTTTGTTTATTTATTTATTTATTTTATT
>NW_026028047.1:104-269 GCF_019186545.1 Solanum stenotomum | reverse complement strand
CATAGCCTATGACAAGAAATTTCTTCTTTTTTTAAAAAAAAATTTAATAACTCAAATTTATTATTTATTATAAATTATAATAATAAATTGAATTTAAAAAATAATAATTCCTCTTTAGCCAAAATAATAAATTAAATGATTTTAAAATAATAATTTATTTTAATA
>NW_026028047.1:0-82 GCF_019186545.1 Solanum stenotomum | reverse complement strand
AATAATAATAATAATAATAATACCTCTTTAAAAACTAATAAAAAATTACTCTTTTTTTTTTTAATTTAAAATGATTTTAAAG
>NW_026028046.1:0-640 GCF_019186545.1 Solanum stenotomum | reverse complement strand
ACTTTTTCTATGGGTTGTATAATTCTATAATTCTATGGGTATATCTATTCTTTCTCTAAAACATGCTTTTATTAATATTTCTGTTCCTCCTATATGTACATATTTAATTGGATTTTTAGCCTTAATATCTTGTATTTCTTTATTTATTAATTGTTTATTTATTATTGGTATTTTGGCCTTTCCTTAAGTGTATTTACAATCTATGATATGTTCTCTTTGACTTACTACATAATATTCTTCTTTTTGTCGTTTAAACCAGTTTCTTACTGTTGGTATTTCGAATATTTTTGCTACGCTTAGGTCTAATTCTTTTCCTTTTATTTGTTCAAATACACTATTATCAAATATTATTTTCTGTTCTAAATATTCTTCGTCTTGATGTTCTTCTTTATTTATTGTTTGTATATCTGCTTCAGTCATTTGTTATATTATAGAATTCATTATCTAATTCTATTTCTATGTCATTATCTATTTCATTTTCCGATAATTCATATATACTATCATTACTTTCTAATTCATAATCAACGTATTCTATTTGTGTATATTTTTCATCGTCTATTATTATTTCTGATGTTTATTTTTTCTTTGGATTTTTAGATAATTTACAATATATATCACCGCCGAAACCAGATCCCATCGG
>NW_026028045.1:0-710 GCF_019186545.1 Solanum stenotomum | reverse complement strand
TATACAAAAGAGACGCTATATTTAAAGGAGAAATTGATAGCAATAGTCATAAAGATTCGAAAATGAACTTACTTCACAAGATTTAACACAAAATCTCCTTGCTTTCTCGAATCTGCCCTAAAACACAACAACAAGAATTATTTTATTGAATCGACCACGCCGTAGGATGAAAACATGAAGATTATTGATCAACTTTCTTGAATCGGCCACATATTGAGCGGGAATCTTGAAAGAATATCTAGGGTTTTTTGGAACACGTTTTGGGGATTTAGAGAAATGACTGAGGGGTTGGGTGTGGGGTTGGGTGTTTTGTGATGTGTATTACCACGTAGGATTAGATTTTCCACATAAGAGATGTGTAATGTCACGCGCTCCACCTTAAAACAAATGCCTCACATGATAAGTGCCAAGTCAGCCAGGTGTGTTTGATAGGTACACTTTTTGAGTGGTTTAAGTGTTCAATAGGAAAGAGTCCTTGTTAAGGTGTCTATACGAAAAATCCTTACAAGTTCAAGGGGCCGCTTATGCGTTCTGCCTTTAAACTATCCCTTTTCACGAGTTTATACTTAAATAATATACTTATTTTTAGGGTTAATTAATACCTGAAAACACCCATATAATATCGCAACATTTTCACTCTCTTTTTATTGTGGGAGAGTTAGAAATTAGATAAAAAGGAGTTTATATATAGCATTTTACATTATTTATTT
>NW_026028044.1:13453-22472 GCF_019186545.1 Solanum stenotomum | reverse complement strand
TCACAAGAAAGAAGCCAGTAGATGATGAGTTTGTTGGAGACCTTACATTGAAGAGATGGGTCGCGGAGTCATATCCTCATAGGGTCATGGACATTGTGGATGCCAATTTATTTTCATCAGATGATAGTGAACATTTGATAGCTATTGAAAGTTGTTTGAGATCGGTATTGGAAGTAGCTCTTGAATGTACTGTGGACTTGCCCCAAGACCGAATTACCATGAATAATGTCCGCTTAAGGCTCAACAAGATCCAAACTCAATTTTTGAGCCAGTAACATTCAAATTACCATAAAATTCGATTTTTGCTTATTCTACTTTATACATGTAATATTTCTTTATGTAGATATCATTTTTCTTCTTGTTCTTTTTTCTTCCTAAGAATCAATCAAGAAACTGTCTGAACTTGGTTACATTTAGGCTTAGTCTGATACGACATTCATACAAAAAAGGTGAACTTAGAACTTTAATAAGTAAGATCACTATATAACACGATAATTATATAATGAAAATAAACTTATATGACATGATAAATAAATATTGTCATGTAGGAAGTCAAGTATGACGAATGTGTCTAAATTAAACACTTTTTATTTTACCCAAACAATCTCAAAGTGCTTAACTTTTAAGCCCTTAAAATAAGTCAATCCAAACAAGTTCTTAGAATCAAAACAAAGAAGGAAAAAAGAGAAAAGAGACTCTTCAGTCAATTACTAATGATATATATCATATCATCATCATCATATTTTATATTATATTAAAAGTGGAAAGATCCTAAGTCTAAAGTTGAATTACGAAAATGCCCTTCAAGTTTCTTAATTAAATAAAAAAATAACAGCTATGTTGACCAAATACATTGTTAAAGGCTAGAATTTATCATCTTCCACTACTTAATGAGGTTTACTCGTGAGTCCTTTTAGCTTCTGTTGTTACATTCTTCTATTAGCATTCCTTTCATTTTTGGTTTATCCTTTTATAAATTGAACAAGAAAATGTTAGTCCTCTTATTTTTTGTGTTTCATCATCTTGTTTTACTCACTTAATTTTTTATTTGTTGGTTCCTTCTTTTTTAATTAATATATTGTTTTGTTTAGATCTTCTCATTTTGTATCATATGATGGCAGGTATATCTACCGCTTTCTATGTGGATTGACTAGATGTTACAAAGGTATTTTCTTTAATTTTCATTCTTTATTTCAAATTTTTTTAAAACCATAATCTCTTTTAAGTTAGAGTTTTTGATAAATCAATAAAATATATATTGTTGGATGGAAATTCTTTTTTACATGCTCAAATATTCATTCATTCTTTCATGTATATATAAGTGATTATTGTTTTGACTTTCATCCATTACTAGCTAGCAATCTTAAATTTACTAATTGGGTAGTAATGAAGAGCATGCCAATTTTATTCCAAAACTCTGCAACGGCAAAGTGGTATCAATTTTTTTGAATATATTTCAGTTGTATGGAATAGTTACATCGGATCGATCATAGAGGCGTCAAAAATGATTGCATTTGTGTCCATAGCGAAGTGGATAATCTGGAAATTCATAGAGTGGATTGGGGACATATCTTTACTTCTTTAGGAGTTCATTCTAACATTTTCTCTTACAATGAGAGTTTTCTGATTTATCTCTAAAATCTTGTATAAAATGGTATGATAGACAAGAAGGTCCTAAAACATTTATAAGTGTTATTATACATTGAGATGGGTCCATACTAATAAACCTGTAGACGAGTGAGTAACAATTTTCCTATCAAATCAGATAAAAAAAATCATTTCCTATTACTTTTCGTTTGAGTTTTGTTATTTTTATAGTTGTTTCTTTTATTTTTAATGAATTGATTGTCAAATCCAGATAATATCTTGGCATATTAAGAGTCTAAGCAATTTTGGGATATGTTATTCATATTTTTCTTATTTCTTGATTTGTTATTGTATAAAATGATTATTTTTTTTTGTATTTTTTACGCTATGCTACAATTCTTTATTTAATCATAATAGTCGTAGTTTTTATTTCTAAAAGAGGAAATAATTGTGATCTCTCTTTATTTTTCCGGTGGTATGTTTTGGAGTAAGCTTTTTAAACTTTCAATGTATTTGTTCACTCTTTCATGGAAAGGTTGTTTTTTATATCTTTCTCTTAATGAGTAAGAAAGAAATGTCATCAACATGTTAGTAAGTACCCTTATTAATTAATTAATTTGAAATAAATTTGAAGTTTGTCCTTTTATAATATGTGCAGACCGAAATTCATAAATATTTTCATCAAATCTATTGATTGATTGATAAATATTCATTAAGAATAAGAAGTACCCTCAAAGTGGAATGTCACACATGAATTCGAATTAGCGGAACATCAAATGGGAAAAAAAAAAGTCTCATACATATTTAGTCAAATTGCTCTCATACTTAACTAATCATCACAACCATATTTTAATATTGTCTTACAATTTCAAAAATATCTATTTCATATAATTGGGATACACGTGCAATGCACGTGTCCAGAAACTCGTATTATTATAAGTAGGAACCTCCTAACCTCAAAGTTGATTTACCGTTTTAACCCTACAATATTATTTAAATATTAATTTATTAAAAATATTAGTTTAATATTAATTTATTATAAATTAAATTTGCTATCAGCCCTAATTTAATTCGTCAGAAACGTATACCTCCTGTTCAACGTCCCTCTCGCTGTAACAGTCGTGTAGTTGCTGCTCAACCTTCCCTTCTGCAACGCTCAAGTACCATTACTTAAATTATCCCTTCTTCCAAAACTTTCAGATACTCCACTCATTTGTATAAATGTCTCCATTAATCTGTTTCTCTTTTCTGTGCCGGAATGAAATACATCATTATCAGGTAAATATTTTTCCTGCTCTGTTTTTGTTGCATAATAGTTACGGTCAATTGTCAACAGAACTGTGATCATGAACGAAGGAGAGGACAATCAAAGAGTCCAGTGCACATTCTGATCGTAAGGATGATAACCCTTAGACTGGTACAGTTCCATGTATTGTTTTCCATCACCATGCTGAGCCATCCCAAGCTCCCACATCATCAATAGTTTCTTGGTAGTGCTCAAGTAGAAAGTTTTATCCGGGGTGATATAAATAACTTGTGATAGAAAACATATATTGGAGTTTATGCAGTCTTCAGTTCCTTTTTAGCTTCTCGACTGTTTTTTTTTTTTTACTTGTAATCATTCACTTCTGTTAAATGTTGTTTTGTGGTTTTTAAACACTGCAGGTGTTTTACTTTGCTGTAGGGGACAATAGGCGAGGGCGCTTTCGTAAGGTTAATCTACTTTCCTGACCTTGACGCTTTGCTTTTGCTCTGTTTTGCTGCTACTTGAAAATATATGTACACCCTTAGTTTCCTCGCACATTGCAATCAGTTTTACTTAATAGCTTTTAGATGGTCTTATATGAACTCGCACATGACGATCACTTTTACTTGATAGCTTTTAGTTTCACATGCCCCACAATATCAGATCATTAGAAGAGTTTTACATCTAACTAACTCTCTTGGTTGAGAAGCAAAATGATAACATTCGATTCTGGATAGACATCAAAAACCTTTAGTAGTAACTGAACTAGGATGAAAAGGAAGTTGATATATTTTATCAAGGACTCTCATAAATGGATTCGCATCCAATGTAAAAACAACATATTTATGAGCTCGGAATTGACATTTGATAGATGATATTGGTCCATGTAATGTGCACTAACAAATAAGATAGCAGATAATAAGTAACCAAACTGAGTTTTCTTTGTTGCATCCTGAACGTTATTAAGCTTAAGCAACCTTTCCATGAGACTGAGGAGTCATCTCTAAGAAGCTCTTGGTAGATTTATAGAACCTACTTTCCTCTTCATTCTTCCTCCTTTTGTCTTCCTTCACTGCAACAATTCATATATTTTGTAAAAAAAATGGTAACATCGTATTCCTCAGCATTAAGGACATGCTGGCAACCTTAAGAGAGAATTACAAACTAGGAGAAAATATTACAAGGAACCTAAAAGATCTACAATCTATTCAACTTCATCTATACATTCCTCTTTACACCAAAATAAAAGGGATATAATACAATTCTATTTAACTTTATGAATGGAACTAAACCTATCCGCAGAACATCTCTAATTCCTCTCTCTCCACAGTGTCCACCATATGCATGCTGGGATTACTTTCCACCATTTCTTTTGGCTTTTGCTCCCACCCCTCCTAATCCAACAACTCAATAAATCAGCAATATGTTCTGGCTTAGACCAGTTTGTTTCTGTAGGACTTAGAAATAGTGACCGATCTGTGAAGTTAATTTGCAATGCAAAAACAGGTGGTTGTTAAAAGCTACCTGAAATATGATTCCAGTTGTCCCGTTCTACTTTGGCCTGAATGGCCGACTGTATTCAATCCCGGCCATGAAACGTCCTATCGTAGAAAGTTTTATCCAGGATGATAGGACCAACCCGTGATGGAAAACATATGTTGGAGTTTATGCAGTCTTCAGTTCCTTTTATCTTCTCGACTGTTTTTTTTTTTTTTAACTTTTAATCATTAACTTTTGTTAAATGTTGTTGTGTGGTTTTTAAACACTGTAAGGGACAATAGGCAAGGGTGTTTTCTTAAGGTTAATCTACTTTCCTGACCTTGACGCTTTGCTTCTGCTTTGTTTTGCTGCTAATCGAAAATATATTTACACCCTTAGTTTCCTCGCACATTGCGATCCGTTTTACTTGATAGCTTTTAGACGGTCTTATATGACCGCTTTGCTTTTGCTCTGTTTTGATGCTAATCGAAAATATATTTACACCCTTAGTTTTCTCGCACATTGCGATCACTTTTACTTGATAGCTTTTAGATGGTCTTATATAAAAGTAGGTTGACGGGTTGTTTTCTTACTGCTACCATAGAATTTTACTATTAAACTTGGCTCTTGTCTTTCTCTTCTTGTCCCTTTTTTGCCTGTATATCTCCTCTCTCTCCCTTTCATATATCCCTAGCCAATAAATCTCTCCCGTTAATGGCAACAGCCATTTTTCATATGGATGGTAATTGTCATCAGCAACTTCTGCCAAGTCTTCATCCATACTCTTCAGCAATGTCATGTTGAAGTACTTTGCCTACATATATCCTTTTCGATGCTCAACTGAGTGCTGCTCTTCCCCCGCACCTGAGTAAAGATTAATGTAAACCATCTGCCGGGCACTGTCATATGCCCATACATTTACCAACAGTTCCAAAACCTGACAGTAAGAGTGCTGCTTCTGGTGGTCACAAACAATAAAAACATAAGAACTTATCCTTCTAGCCTGCATTACTTTGAAGTTTAGTGATAGCGTACACTATTGCAGGTAACAATTTTTAACTGTCATATACTTGAGAAACAGAAACACCTGCATGAATACTCAATTAAACTATTGGTTGCACTTGTCAATTGTTTCTTAGAGGCTCGTCCAAAGGTGTAGCGTAGTGATCAATGAAGTGAAATAAAGTCAAGGGACACCAAAATTCCTAACAGAGTCAGAAAGAGCACTCAATTAAAGTATTGGTTGCACTTGTCAATTGTTTCTTAGAGGCTCGTCCAAAGGTGTAGCGTAGTGATCAATGAGGTGGGATAAAGTCAAGGGACACTAAAATTCCTAACAGAGTCAGAAAGAGCAAGTCATTATATACATGGCATGTTCTCTTCGAGTCTAGAAAAAATCCTAATTCAAGAAGAAAATGATCAGATTATTTTAGCACAACAATTCAATACCTTACATCAGGAAAGTTTTACACTGATTCCAGCTGCTGAAGCAATTGGAAAAAATCCTACACCTACCAATCATTTATAGCTTCCTCGGAAATTTATTTTCCAGCCTGAGTTTGAGTGAAAATCAGCAACAAAGACACCTTTATTAACATAACAATTAAACTATATAGGGAATTTAGCCTTCAGACATTCTTATCTAACCCAAAAATCTATCCAGAAAATAGAAACATACAGAATTCCAAAAAGATATTATTTTAACACAACAAATCTATACCTTACATTAAGAAATACATAATCTCCAAATGTCTAATTAAATAAACTACTATTAGCTATACTGCTATTGATATATGCTGTAGTAGAAAATATAACATTTGTGTCCAGTTAAGCTGTTACAAAATAAAGCTATTGCCATAACATGTCAACATATTGTCTGCCAAGGCCTTTTCCGTTTTGAAGGCGATACATTTGCAATACTTCCGTTATAATAATTTGTTACATTTTTATTGATTTACTTCTCTTTGAAATTATGTTTACGATCTCTTCATATTCTACTACTTTTAACAGGTTTCTTGCTTTTGGCAACACCAAAATTGGTAACACTTCTCCACCTTGGATTAACTTTCTTCAATTAATGTGATATTTATACTATTGTTAGTTTAAGTTGCTCGCTTTTAAAATTTAAAAAGAAGAATTAGTTTATGCTTGGTGAATATTGTATTCTTGAGCATCTTTATTGTTAGACCAAAAGAACACTAATTATATAAAAATAAATAGCATTTATGTCACAAATAAATATTGTATTAGTACATCCTAGCTATTACAACAATACAATGGCAAGTCTGGCAGAGCTCGAGAACCAGTGCCTACCAATTAGCAAGTTGAAGAAATATGCAACAAAATGGGTGATTAAAGTCTTAGTCATTTGACGGAGTTTAACAAAAGAGTATAAAAATGCAAACGGTGAGGGTATTCGTTGGCAACTGATATTAGTCGACGAAGAGGTAACTCTATTTTAATATTTTATTATATTCATTACTTAATATGTTGACTTCTTTTGCGATTCTAATGATTATGGTCCTTACCACAGGGTACAAAAATACAAACTAATCTTTTCAACAAAGATGTTCATGCATGGAACAAGTCTTTTCAACTTAATCAAAGTTACTACATTATAAATGGAAAATTAAATGGAGCTAAACCAAACTTCTTAAATGTGCAGAAGGACCTCGAACTAGCATTTATGAACAACACAGAGGTCGTTGAGGACAAAAGCCAATTTAAGACTGAACAATTTTCGAATGGATTTATTTCATTTGATGAAGCTGAAAAAATCACTAATGGGAGTTTGTTTGGTAAATTTCACTAAATGTTTATTGTCTGTTCCATACATAAAGAAAATCTGTATTTTGTAACACATTGTCTTGTTTAGATGTGGTGTGTATTTTACTCACAGTAAAAGCACTAACTGGAGAGGGACGAAGCATTAGACGCGAAGTAATCGTTACAAACGAAAGGTAACATATACTTTCTATGCATCCTATATATAAATTTTTCACGTTAATAAACATTTATCATAAAAATATTCTTTGTTACATATATAGGTATGATAGAAAAGTCATGACTTTATGGGGAGATTTCACTGAAATCGCAGGTCAAATGTTACAGAGCCTTGAAAGTGACAAACTAGTGCTTGCCTTTTGTGATGTAAAATCATCCATTTACCAAGGTATAAATCTCCTCAGTTGATATATTTGAGTCAAGTTTCAAACTACATAAAAGTATCACTCAATTAATTACTCCTGCCAAAATAGGGGATTTTGTCCTTTCCACGACTCCTGTTAGTAGTTTGCTAATAAATCCACAATTTGAAAAAGCGAACAATCTCCAAGTATGGTAAGTAATACATGTTTACATATATGGTCATTCTAACACAAATAATTAACTCTTTACAGATCGTAGATACTAACGACATTACATTGCTTCAAATCTTAGGTTTAGAAGACCCAGACACACCTATGCAAGCATAATGGATTCTTCATCGACCCATACTCTTCAATGTGTTAATGTCATATTCAGAATAGCTCTTTAAGTACTATTATGAACTTTCTTGATATCGTATTCCATTCTAATGTTTTAATATTATTATTATTAATAATTTACAGTACTTTCATACTTTTGTTTTGACACTTCATATTAACTTCATGTTGACGTTCCTACTTATTATTAAATGCATACGTAAATCTTTTTCACTATACGAGATCAATAATAGCTCATGCAATCATCAGAAGACTAATTAACACAATGTACACTTTTACTACATCAATAATAATGCCCCCACTCATGACAACACTGCTTTACAAATGTCTCTCCACAGAGAATGATACAACTTAACATGGCTCACACGTGCAGCGCACGTGTTCCTGACTAGTATTATTATAAGTGAGAACAAAAAAAAGTTAAAAGTTGAATTACGGTTTTATTCCTACTATAAATTAGAAGAATATATGTTAGGCAAAAGTAGATTACCGTTTAACCCCTACATTAAATTAAAATGTTATAAGCTATTAAAAAATTAAATATTAAATAATAATTATATCATATTATTATACTATTATACTAATGTTAATCGGTAAATACCTGCTTGTTTGTTTTATCCATTTTTGGCTTTTGATTTTCTTCCTAATCTAAATTACTCTCCCATTACCTATAAATGTTCACTTATTTCTATAATAATTATATTAAAGAAGGTGAATGAAGAGTTGTACGGTATTAATTATGAGAGAAATGTTCACTTATTGCTCCAACAATAATAATTATGAATAAGGAGAATGAAGAGTTAGGGTCATTTACTATGAGAGTCAATATTATATTTGTGTAGCAAAGAGGTCACCCAATAATTATATAGCAAAAATGCATAATTTTTTAAATAAATTTTTCATTTCACTCTAAATACATTAGTTGATCACTAATCACTTTCAGTATATTCTTTTTGTTTTATACAGGAGAAACATGTACGTGTACGTACATTCTAAAACTTCATACGGAGCTTGCAATATGATGAGAATGGATGTTGAAAATCTTTGCGGAGGTTGAAGTTCATCTTTTCACAAAGTTGGCCTTCTAACAAGCATAGTAAGTAACTAATACATTCTCATGCTTTGAAAACTTCTCTTTTAATATTTAATTTTTAGGCAATTATTGAAGAAATTTAGAGCATTTTCACTTATTTACATACTTTGGGTAAGTGAGATGAAAACTCTC
>NW_026028044.1:0-13274 GCF_019186545.1 Solanum stenotomum | reverse complement strand
TTTACACCAAAATAAAAGGGATATAATACAATTCTATTTAACTTTATGAATGGAACTAAACCTATCCGCAGAACATCTCTAATTCCTCTCTCTCCACAGTGTCCACCATATGCATGCTGGGATTACTTTCCACCATTTCTTTTGGCTTTTGCTCCCACCCCTCCTAATCCAACAACTCAATAAATCAGCAATATGTTCTGGCTTAGACCAGTTTGTTTCTGTAGGACTTAGAAATAGTGACCGATCTGTGAAGTTAATTTGCAATGCAAAAACAGGTGGTTGTTAAAAGCTACCTGAAATATGATTCCAGTTGTCCCGTTCTACTTTGGCCTGAATGGCCGACTGTATTCAATCCCGGCCATGAAACGTCCTATCGTAGAAAGTTTTATCCAGGATGATAGGACCAACCCGTGATGGAAAACATATGTTGGAGTTTATGCAGTCTTCAGTTCCTTTTATCTTCTCGACTGTTTTTTTTTTTTTTAACTTTTAATCATTAACTTTTGTTAAATGTTGTTGTGTGGTTTTTAAACACTGTAAGGGACAATAGGCAAGGGTGTTTTCTTAAGGTTAATCTACTTTCCTGACCTTGACGCTTTGCTTCTGCTTTGTTTTGCTGCTAATCGAAAATATATTTACACCCTTAGTTTCCTCGCACATTGCGATCCGTTTTACTTGATAGCTTTTAGACGGTCTTATATGACCGCTTTGCTTTTGCTCTGTTTTGATGCTAATCGAAAATATATTTACACCCTTAGTTTTCTCGCACATTGCGATCACTTTTACTTGATAGCTTTTAGATGGTCTTATATAAAAGTAGGTTGACGGGTTGTTTTCTTACTGCTACCATAGAATTTTACTATTAAACTTGGCTCTTGTCTTTCTCTTCTTGTCCCTTTTTTGCCTGTATATCTCCTCTCTCTCCCTTTCATATATCCCTAGCCAATAAATCTCTCCCGTTAATGGCAACAGCCATTTTTCATATGGATGGTAATTGTCATCAGCAACTTCTGCCAAGTCTTCATCCATACTCTTCAGCAATGTCATGTTGAAGTACTTTGCCTACATATATCCTTTTCGATGCTCAACTGAGTGCTGCTCTTCCCCCGCACCTGAGTAAAGATTAATGTAAACCATCTGCCGGGCACTGTCATATGCCCATACATTTACCAACAGTTCCAAAACCTGACAGTAAGAGTGCTGCTTCTGGTGGTCACAAACAATAAAAACATAAGAACTTATCCTTCTAGCCTGCATTACTTTGAAGTTTAGTGATAGCGTACGCTATTGCAGGTAACAATTTTTAAGTGTCATATACTTGAGAAACAGAAACAGAAACAGCTGCATGAATACTCAATTAAACTATTGGTTGCACTTGTCAATTGTTTCTTAGAGGCTCGTCCAAAGGTGTAGCGTAGTGATCAATAAAGTGAGATAAAGTCAAGGGACGCCAAAATTCCTAACAGAGTCGGAATAGAGCACTCAATTAAAGTATTGGTTGCACTTGTCAATTGTTTCTTAGAGGCTCGTCCAAAGGTGTAGCATAGTGATCAATGAGGTGGCATAAAGTCAAGGGACACTAAAATTCCTTATAGAGTCAGAAAGAGCAAGTCATTATATACATGGCATGTTCTCTTCGAGTCTAGAAAAAATCCTAATTCAAGAAGAAAATGATCAGATTATTTTAGCACAACAATTCTATACCTTACATTAGGAAAGTTTTACACTGATTCCAGCTGCTGAAGCAATTGGAAAAAATCCTATACCTACCAATCATTTAGCTTCCTCGGAAATTTATTTGCCAGCCTGAGTTTGAGAGAAAATCAGCAACAAAGACACCTTTTTAACAGAACAATTAAACTATATAGGGAATTTAGCCTTCAGACATTCTTATCTAACCCATAAATCTGTCCAGAAAATAGAAACATATAGAATTCCAAAAAGATATTATTTTAACACAACAAATCTATACCTTACATTAAGAAATACATAATCTCCAAATGTCTAATTAAATAAACTACTATTAGCTATACTGTTGTTGATATATGCTGTAGTAGAAAATATAACATTTGCATCCAGTTAAGCTGTTACAAAATAAAGCTATTGCCATAACATATCAACAGATTGTCCGCCAAGGACTTTTTCGTTTTGAAGGCGATACGTTTGCAATACTTCCGTTATAATAATTTGTTACATTTTTATTGATTTACTTCTCTTTGAAATTACGTTTACTATCTCTTCATGTTCTACTACTTTTAAAGGTTTCTTGCTTTCGGCAACACCAAAATTGGTAACATTTCTCCACCTTGGATTAACTTTCTTCAATTAATGTGATATTTATACTATTGTTAGTTGAAGTTGCTCGCTTTTAAAATTAAAAAAGAAGAACTAGTTTATGCTTGGTGAATATTGTATATATAAAAATAAATAGCATTTACGTCACAAATATATATTGTATTAGTACATCCTAGCTACTACAACAATACAATGACAAGTCTGGAAGAGCTCGAGAACCAGTGACTACCAATTAGCAAGTTGAAGAAATATGCAACAAAATGGGTGATTAAAGTCTTAGTCATTCGACGGAGTTTAACAAAAGAGTATAAAAATGCAAACGGTGAGGGTATTCGTTGGCAACTGATATTAGCTGACGAAGAGGTAACCCTATTTTAATATTTAATTATATTCATTACTTAATATGTTGACTTCTTTTGCGATTCTAATTATTAAGGTCCTTACCACAGGGTACAAAAACACAAACGACTACTTGCCTTTTGTGATGTAAAATCATCCATTTACCAAGGTATAAATCTCCTCAGTTGATATATTTGAGTAAAGTTTCAAACTACATAAAAGTATCACTGAATTAATTACTCCTGCCAAAATAGGGGATTTTGTCCTTTCCACGACTCCTGTTAGTAGCTAATAAATCCACAATTTGAAAAAATGAACAATCTCCAAGAATGATAAATAATACATGTTTACATATATGGTCATTCTAACACAGATAATTAACTCTTTACAGATTGTAGATACTAACAACATTACATTGCTTCAAATCTCAGGTTTAGAAGACCCAGACACACCTATGCAAGCATGATGGATTCTTCATCGACCCATACTCTTCAATGTGTTAATGTCATATTCAGAATAGTTCTTTAAGTACTATTATGAACTTTCTTGATATCGTATTCCATTCTAATGTTTTAATATTATTATTATTAATAATTTATAGTACTTTCATACTTTTGTTTTGACACTTCATATTAACTTCATGTTGATGTTCCTACTTATTATTAAGGCATAATACATATATTGGTCCCTAAACTTGGCTTCAAATTTTAACTTGATGTAATGACCCGAAAGGTCATTTTGGTAATTTTTCGTGGAAATGACTATTTTGCCCTTTCGGTAGTTGCCCCGAGTCCCATGTTTTGTGGTTGTAAAGTTGGTTTGAGGAAAAGTTGGTAAAAAGTTGAGTTTTTGAGAAGTTGAGTTTTTATGAGTTAAAGTTGGTTAAATAGTGCTTTTTCGAGTCATTTGGAGTTTCGAGACTCGGATCGGATTTCCGTCAACTCCGGCAGTTTTAGAATGTTGAAACGGGTCTGTGTGAAGTTACGGAGTTGAAACGAAGAATTGAGGTCCTAAGTTGCTAAAGTTGTGAAATTTTGATAAAGAGTTGACTTTAGTCAACATATGAGGTTCCGAGGCTCAGATTGAAATTTCGAGAGTACCGTTGGTTTCGGGAGGCGATTCTAAGTCCAGAATGAGTCTTGGTTGAATTTTTAGACGCTCCGTTTGAGTTTCGAATTTTTTTAGGCGTTAAACTAGTTTCTTGGCATCTTATTGAATTTTGGGTCAAGGAGTCCTCGAATTCAAATTCCGACGGTTCCATTGAGTCCGGAACATCGAATTTAGTGGGGGTACATATTTAGTTTGTGTGCACGAGATTCTGAACGAATGTCGAGGGTCCAACGGGGACTTAAACTTTGGTGTTATTGTTGTGTTTCAGCTGCAACAACAGTCTTTTTTTAAGTAAGAAATCAGTAGCTATTCCCACAACTTGAAAATACCCATTTCTCAATTTTTAGACTTTGAGAGCTCAAAAATAGGCGATTTCAAGTGGTTTTTCGCAAGGAATTCATTGGGTAAGTTATTTCCAACTTATATCTTTGATTTTCATCGATTATTTATGGATTTTAACATCAAAATTTGAGATTTCAAGTGTAAAATTTTGGGGGTTTTGCCTAATCCAAATTTAATAGAAAATTTGAGTTTGTGAACTCATTTCAACTCCTTCTTCGAAACGGTTTTCACTATTGGATTCTAAATTTCTTGGGGAACATTTTTCACTAAAAATTTCTAGATTTTGAGAATATTTTCCGGAACGAGATTTTTTTGACCAATTTACCCTTTTTCTCCAAATTTCACGATATTGGTGTTGTTAGATTCGTATTGATTGTGGGATTCCATTTATGAATTGATTGTGGTGATTTGGAGCGTGCTCGGAAGGGAAAAAGTCAAATTTGAGTTACTAGTTGAAGTGTTTTGAGGCAAGTGACTTCTAAACTTTGTTAAACTCTTAGACTACACATGACTACTTTCCTAATTGTGTTGGGGAGTAATGGGGATTGAGGATGGGTTTTATTTGTTGATTGAAATTATTGTAAATGAAAGATGTGGAATAAAACAAGCTAAATGTGTTATATGTGACTTGAATTTGTTGAATAAGTCATGTGATAACTGATATTGAGGGGATAGAAGAGCATGAGTAGGCTATGATTGATACAGACATTGATGTTGAGACAGATGATGTGTAATACTATGATCTGGTCGTGATATGGTTGTGATTGAGACAGATGATGTGTAATACTATGCTGTGGTCGTGATATGGTTGTGATTGAGACAGATGATGTGTAATACTATGATGTGGTCTTGATATGGTTGTGATTGAGACAGACGATGTGTAATACTATGATGTGATCGTGATATGGTTGTGATTGAGATAGATGATGTGTAATACTATGATGTGATCGTGATATGATTGTGATTGATGACATGTGCATATTCATTATTCATCCCATGTGTGAACTATCTGTTACATGAGTTCTGAGACACCGATATGAGGATGGATGGATATGAGACACAGTTGAGACTAGCTCCGGCTAGAGATATATGAGATGGACTAGCTCCGGCTTGCGATTTGGATGCCGATGGGATCTGGTTCCGGCGGTGAAACATGGTCCATGTGTAGCCCCCATGGGTTCTGATTTGAGTATTCAACACGGTCTGATTACGTCAACAGATGTGTATCTTAGGACAGACATGCATCACGACTACATGACATCATTATTGCATTTTACATCGCATTTGACTTCATCTTTGTCTGTGGTGTGTGGATTTTACCTATTTGCCCCTCTTCATGTGATATATGATCTATTTGCTCTTACATGAGGATATGAGGTTGATGTTGAGACATTGTTGGATATATCTGTTGATTATGAATTGTGTTGTATAGGTTGTTGGTTCGCTATTAGAATGAAGTTTCGGTGATTTGGTTAAGATTGAAAGGAGTTGTTTGTAGCTGCTAGTTTAGCTTAGTTTAGTGTTACTTGCGAGTACCTGTTGCTTTTGGTACTCACCCTTGCTTCTACACAGTTGTGTAGGTTGACAGCTCTATCAGATTCGGCTTATTACTCATCTTCAGATTAGAGCTTCCAGACTTACTTGAGAGGTAGCGGTTTATTCCAGATGTGCCCTCAAGTTATCTATATTTACTGTTATGTTCTATTCTAGAACTTTACTATGAGACTTGTATATTTTATTCAGATTCCGTATTAGAGGTTTGTACATGTGATAACCAATTCTGGGGTTATGTTGAGTTTATTAAAAGACTTCCGCTTATCTTTCTATCTTATTCTTGTTTTATTAATTTTGTATCGTCAGGTTTTTGGGTGTTAGGCTGACATGTCCGGTGGGATTTGGGCACGTGCCATCACATCCGGTTTTGGGGTGTGTCATCCAAGTTTCAAGCCTAGGATTAAGTTCCAAATTCTCCTATATCATAAATCGAGAACTAGATCATCCTATAAAAATATTTCCAAGATGGAAACAACCCACCAAAATAGTAACAGTTATGCAAAAATTATACCCACACGCCTTCTTTTTATCACTTTAGTTTTTCCACTGATTAATTACAATAATTGCCCAATAATTATCCCAAAATGGCCATCGAAGGCATATCAATATTCCACTGGAAATCTTGGCATACTGCCAAAGGGAACACCAGCAATAACTTCTAAAAAAAAAACCAATGACATATCTATAATGGTCAACTAATTATTGCATTATCACTTATAATCTAATACACATAATATTTAATTACTTATCTCAATATATTAAACCTTGTACTATAATGTGATAATATAAGAAAACAATCTGAATCCAGTCAAGTTATACGAAAACAGTACTTAATCTTCAAACAAGGACCATGCAGTACCTTATTTCATCGTTATCGTTTCTTCTCCATAACCAACTCATGATTACTCCCTTATTTCTCCATCATTACTTATTAATTTCCTACTAATTTTGTCCACCCACTTTTGAAACTTTTTCATCCTTAGCAGTTAATGGAAAACAAATTAAAACTAAACAATTCACCTTCTCTTACTCAGCCATCAATAGATTTATATATAATCTCCTAAGAATTAATGCATGTACCAAGAGATTTAGAGTTAAGTTTAGCATATTACCTGAAGCACCTGGGATTCTTTTCGCATTTTGTGTCCGTAGTAGGGTTNAAGTGGGACCCACTTTTTATCGAAATGACCTCTGATGGAAATTTCGACTGCGCCGTTGAGTCTAGAATATCGAATTTGGTATGGTTGCATATCTCGTTTGCGTGCACGGGGTTCCGAACGAGATCGGAGCACCCCGTCGGAGTTTTATTTTTTTGAAAATTGCAGAAAATCTGCTATTTATTGCAGAGATTTCAGCCAAAATTCCAAACTTCAAACCCTCATCTTTCTCTCATCTCTCAACCGATTTGGGTGATCCAAAAGGCTAAGTTGTGAGATTTTTCGAGGACAACGTGTTGGTGAGCTCGGATAGTGATTTGGAGTCCCCGTTTGAGGTAAATTTCGAAAAACACCTGCTGCCAGACCCCTTTTTGTGAACTTGATTTTGGGAAATTTTGAGACTTGTTTTCTTAGCCATTTTAGATCCGATTTTGGTGATTTTTGAGGCTATCTTGAGTGGTTTTTCGAGGAGAACATTGTGGTGTTGTTAGATTTTACTGAAGATCGCCCGTTTTTGGTAAAAACGCTGAATTAGCTGCTGTCCCATTTCTATTCTTTTGAGAAAATTTGGGTTTTAGTTGCTTGTTGATATTGTGTTGTTCCCGAGCCCCGAATTGTGTCCCATTATGGGAAATGAGCTGGGGGAACTGGTTAGGACCCACTTTTGGGGTTAATTTCAGAATTTTCTGTTTGGGTCCCACGATTCCCGTTTTGACTCCAAAATTGACCCGTCTCTGTTTGTTGTGATTTTGGTGTCTAAACGACCGTATTAACGTTGTGATACTATTTTTGATAGCGGGGAAGCGTTTCGAGACCATTCGGAAAGGAAAATCTCCGGAGAAGTGATTTTGGAACGCGTGTGATCGGCTTTAAGGTAGGCTACGGTTTTTCCTCTCTTAGATTGAGCTCGAGAATGTGAATGCATGTTGATTAGTTGGGATTTGGGTTGGGTAGTCATTGAATCTTGTATAGGTGTTATGAAATCATGTTTTCGGCCTATTTCGGGAATTATCGGGTAACTATGAGCATGCTTTGTGTTATTAACGGACCCTCCTCACTATTTGGGGTGATTGCATGCTTAATTATTGTTTATTTGAAGCATGTTGGGCCTTAGTTTAGGTTTGACTAGGGCTTGCCTTAGAAATACATTATTCGGATCCAATAGGCCTTAGTTTTGCCCCGACGTCGCTCGGCCGACTTAGATCCCTGTAGACTGGTGTAGCAGACTTGAGTCTGATAGATTGGGCCTTAGTTAGGCGATACGATTGCTCCGACTTTAGTTATTCTTATTTTCCCCGATGTTACGGCTTCACGAGTTACATCAGCGACACTAGTTTTGCTTCACGATTTGAATTTGGTTTTCGATTTGGTTCCAAGGACTTACATTGATTGGCTAAGTATGGATGGCATTCCACGGACATTTATGAGTGTGGATCGATTAGGACTCTTTCAGCAGCTACATTGGCACATTTATAGAGCATCCGGTTTAAGGTCCGGCCTCTATTGCCCAGATATTTATATAGAGCATCCGGTTTAAGGTCTGGCCTCTATTGCCCAAATATTTATATAGAGCATCCGGTTAGAGTTCCGGCCTCTTATACTTGTTACTTGTGATTGGTTACTTGGGTATTTCTTGTGAGTATCCGGTTCGAGGTCCGGCCTCAGTGTTGTCAGATTCTACTAATTAGGGTTGAGGTTCTGGTTCGATGTTCTTCGTTCTTGGGTTCTTTTATGCAATTCTCTTTAGTTATAGTTATTCTGTGTACTCGTCGGGCTTATGGGGGTCCGTTCGGGTTTTTATTTAACTTGCGCACGAGTGTACCTTCTGGGCTTATGGGGGTCCAGTTAGGTGTAGTTAGCTTATAGATTACTTTAGTTAGTTCTTTGTACACTCGTGTGCATTTCATTGTTAGTTAGATTTTCGTTCTTGACTTCGGTTTGCGTATTCCTTCTTTTCATATTGCCTTTACTTTTCAAGTTCAGTCGGCCTATGATGCCTACTGGGTACCTGTTGTTTTGGTACTCATGCTACGCTCTGCATCTATTTCGTGATGCAGGTCCGGGCACTAGTAGCCAGCGTTGATCGAGCTTGGAGCAGACTGATCCGGAGACGGGAGTGAGCACACGACGTTTTGTACTATTTCAGTCTCCATCTGTATATATAGACTTGTCTTTTACCTTTCGAGACAGTCCAGTCTCTGTTGTCCACTTTTGGGACTTGTACTCATTTTGTTAGTAGCTCTGTACCAGTGACTTCCAGGTTCTGGGAGGGATCTTTATTTGTATATATGTTTTTGGTTTGCTTCCGCCTGTTTATATTGTTATTTGCCTTCTCTTGTTTAGTTTCTACCCTCAGACCCATTACTTGTTGTTCCGGGTTACGGGGTGGCTTACCTACTGGTGGGTTATAGTAGGTGCCATCATGACTTGAGAAATCGGGTCGTGACAGTTTGGGGGGTCATTTGGATTCTCACCAGAGATGGCGGATCTGATGGGTTTGGGGTCGGGTATTTGGTGGGTTTAGCGAGCTCGAAGCTCGTTCGTTTCATGGGTTGTGCTCCGGTGTGAGGAAGAAGGAGAACGGCTAGGTATTTGGTGGCATTTTGCCTGAAAAAGAAGAAAATGAACGGAGGTTTTGGGTTGCCGAAGATTGGCCAGAATCCGGGAGGTAGAGTTGTCATTTCAACATTTTTTTACTGTTGTGGGACTCGAAAATTACTCCTAACTCACGCAGAATACGTGCACATCACGCGTTTTGCAAAGTAGGATTCACGTGTTTATTTATTAAAAGGTTGGATAGTTAAAGTGTCTGTTTGTGCACTATGAAAGTTGGAGGTCAAAATTAAAATTTGAAGCCAAGTTTAGGGTCCAATATTTGTATTATGCCTATTATTAAATGCATACGTTAAATCTTTTTCACTATACGAGATCAATAATAGCTCATGCAATCATCAGAAGACTAATTAACACAATGTACACTTTTACTACATCACTAATAATGCCCCCACTCATGACAACATTGCTTTACAAATGTCTCTCCACAAAGAATAATACAACTTAACATGGCTCACACGTGCAACGCACGTGTTCCTGACTAGTATTATTATAAGTGGGAAGCTCCAAAGTGTAAAGTTAGATTACCATTTTACCCCTACAGTAAATAAAAAGAATATACATCATCTCATTAATTATTAATTTGATATTAAACTTTAATTACCTCTAAGCTTGCTGAATATCATAAAAAACTGGAAAAAAAATGAAAAGTCACATTACATTATTTATCATAGTCAGCCATTAACATTGTTTTAAGACCTTTCCAAACTAAATCGTTGTTTTAAGAAGTCCAAAAAAATGTTTAAATACATTATCCAATTAAATGTGAAATTAAAGACATTAAAGAAAATGGAAGATAAAAAGATGTGTATCAGTTTTCAAAACCCTCTTTTCTATAAATTAATTTCTTAGAACTCTTGTCTCTTCATTTGCCTATATTGAATGAAGATGCTTTTTTCAAATTTATAAATACAGCTATTGAATAATATCAAACAAGCGTATGATGAAAGGTTAGTTATACAATTGCTAATTGCCAAATCCTTACTTTTATTTGATCGCTTCGTATTATTTTAATTTTAGATTTCATGATTTATATGTATATCACATTTAATTGTATATATGTTTGTCATTTTTTCTTTCTCAGCTTTGGTGGCATCAAGATTACAAGCAGCTATAATATATGATGATAACTTCCCTATTTTGTTGTTTTCTCTGTGGTAATTTCTTAACAGAATTATCATTTTTGTAAAGCATCGATATTTTGGACTTTCAAATCATTTTGGAACAAAAGTTATAGTGCTTCAAGATACTTCAATTCATTTTTAAATGAATTTGAAGTTATATTTTTCAAGTGACAGGATAGTTTCTACATCTACAAATTAGGTATACAATTCGTTTTTATAATTTTTTTTTTTTTTTTAGTTCTCATATGTTTTGTTAGTGTTGAAGTGCTAGTATTATATTTTACCTCTTCTGCGTCAACTAAATTGAGAAACTTGTTGATGCATTTTTACAATCTCATATTTAGTAATGTCCAAATTCTTGCTTTATAAAATTATATTATTTAGGATTTATATAGGGAAAATGCATAAGTACCCCCCAGCCTATGCCCAAAATCTCTGAGACACACCTAACCTTTACTAAGGTCCTATTACCCCCCGAACTTTTTTTTTAATTAATTTTTTACCACTTTTCGGCTTATCCAAAAGCTTTGTTCAACACGCGTTGGGCCCCACTTTTTCAACTTTCTAAAAAGTAAGCTATCTAAAGTAGCTTTTACACTTCCCAAAATTTCAAAAAGTTATCACTTTATGTTTTAGATAAAAATATTATTTATAATCTACTTTGTTAATATATTTTTAGTTAGTTTATAGATTTCAATGTTTATATATTTTATTTCAAATTTGGGCTTGTAAAATTTTGTAAATATTATATATATAATTTTATTTTATTTATAGATAAAAAAAAATCATTTATAATCTACTTTGTTAATATATTTTTAGTTAGTTTATAGCTTTCAATGTTTATATATTTTATTTCAAATTTGGGCTTGTAAAATTTTGTAAATATTATATATATAATTTTATTTTATTTATAGATAAAAAAAATATTACTTATAATCTACTTTGTTAATATATTTTAGCTAGTTTATAGTTTTCAATGTTTATATATTTTATTTCAAATTTGGGCTTGCAAAATTTGTAAATATTTTATTTTGTATTAAGATCCGAAGTTACAATTATATTGTTATAGTTTTCAAATTTGAAGTTAACAATTTACCTTGTAAATATTTCGTCTTGTATTCAGTTTGACTGTATCCTTTAATCTTATTAATTTAACATAATGAACGTTGATATTTCAAAAAAAAAAAATTGTACTCATGTGAATTTTACCGTCTTTACGAAAATTTCTATTCATTTAACATTTCTTAAGTTTAGCTTATCACACAGGTAGGTGAAAATATATTTGATCTCTTTTTCAAACACCGTTAAGTTGTAAAAAACTGAAAAAAACCGAAAAAACTCTACTAAAACCGAAAAAGCCGACTTTGCGTGGTTTGATTTGGTATTTAGATTTAATAAACCGACATAATTGGTTTAGTTTTTTTTTAATGAAAAACCAAACCAAACCGACCTATGTACACCCCTACTTCTAAGTCATCAAGAATTGTGGTTGACTTCAAAGGTTAATTTTTTCTTGATTTTATTTTGTTAGCTTTTCGAAGAAAGGAGCAATTTAACTTATGATAATGGAGGTTCTTTTTTTTTCAAACATGAAGAACAATAATAAAGAAGAAGACAATTGAGTTAATATTTATTTTTTTTCAAGTTTATTTTAACACATGGCCAATTTTTATTGGTCAGTGCTGTCTAAAAACTGCACCCACACGCCTAACATAGGTGAAGTCGCGGACTCAGCCACGTAGGCCGAAAAGTGGTAAAAAATTAACTAAAAAATAAGTTTGGGGGTAATAGGACCTTAGTAAAGGTTAAGTGTGTCTCAGGGATTTTGGGCATAGGCTGGGGGGCACTTATGCATTTTCCCGATTTATATATATTATACTTTATGTATTACACACTATAATTGCATATAATTATACATTTAATTGTTTATGAAGGTAGGTTATGAGAAAAAACAACATATGAAATTCTAATCATTTGAAGCTCACACATTAACTTCTGACGTGAAGGCAGTGGATGGTGTTTAGTGATGTAAATGATGTTAAAACAAAATACACTCTTTATGTCCCCAAATGAAGTATTGAAGTTCAAAATATGATGGTCGACATTTTTAAATATTGAGTAAGAAATACTGTTACTTTCACGATACATATATCCATTTGGAGGCTTATGTCAAATGATTTTATTCACGCTAAATATAAGTGAGATTAAAAATCCAATATAATGTTACTATACTTAATTGATAATTTTACTAGTTGTTACACAGAACAGACTTTACAGAAAGAAACAAAGTCAAATTATAACTTCAACAATTAGTTTTAAACTATAATTGTTGTCTTGCCCAATCATTTCAAGTACAATTGCGATATCCCTTTAACATATATAAATATTAATTATCAGTTTGTATTTTTTTTCTCTTCTAATTTAATTTTGAATCCCATACACATGTTTTAATAATATTTATGTTTTGAAAGTATGTATTAACTGATAGGAATACACGTGCGACGCACGTGTCCAAAACTAGTGGGAAAAAAAGAGCCAAGTATAATAGTGGGTGGTCCATAAATTTCACAAATCAATCTACAAAAGATTGAGAGATAGATAAAAAGTAGTGGACTGAAAAACAAAGTGTGATTCTCAAAACCAAATAATTGATAGACATGGACCCATTAAGTGATGGAATAATTGAGTTTATAATTATTAAGCTTTGTGCACTGCTCTTACTTTTAGCTGTCCATATTTC